>NW_026712117.1:2076612-2327892 GCF_030504385.1 Musca domestica
ACAGAATTGTCAATGGATTTTATTTTTTTAAAAATTTTCTAATTCGTTCCAAATGGTGGAGGGTATTCAAAGTTCGGACCGGCCGAACTTACTGCTTTTTTACTTGTTTTTATTTATTTCATGTTGTTTTTAATAAGAATAAATTTTTTGATAAAAACAACTTTTTCGATAAAAATAGCTTCATTACTTTTTTATTTTCAATGTCTGTTGTAGCTTACCAAAAAATGTCTTCGTCAATTTGGGTATCTCTTAGCTATTCCTCTTTTTATGGTTCATTTTTTTCGGTTTTCTCTTCCTTTTTTAATAAGAAACTGTAAATGTCATATCTACGACAGGAAGTGTTATCTACTGTTACAAAAAAATGTAATTTACTATTGTTACACAAAAAAATATAGGACAATCAAGATGAGGACGAGGCATGGAAAAGAAATATCAACAGAGAAATCATTGAATAACTTTGATATTACCCGTGAAAAGGTATTGACATCATCCCAGAAAATCTCAAAGAATTGTCTGGACAAAGCATAACGAATTGATTACGACGAAGTAAAAAAGAATGGAACTTTTTTAACGTTAGATATATTTGTTTGTCTTTATGTATGAATGACACATTTCACAATCCCATAATTGAATATTGTCAAACTGTATGTTATCTTAAGATGTAGCAAAATGGACAATAACATATATCTTCTGATGTAACAAAAAAGGTTTTAAGTTAATTATATTATGATAAAAAAATATTCTTTTCGTAACAAGTAAACGCTGGGTGGACCCTTATTTTATCTTTTATCATTGGGACATTTTTTAGCTACAACCAATTTTGTGGTATTTGTAATGAAGAAGTAAAAGCATGAATTAATTTTTACAAATATTTTAGGATGAATTCATTCTATTTTATTAGCTAAAATAAATAGAAAGGCAGAACATGAGAAAGAACTTCAAGTTATTTAAATCATATTGACAACCTGTTTATACCCTACACCACAAGGTGGTCAGGGTATTATGTCTTTGTGCATTTGTCTGTAACAGGCAAAAGAAAACGAGATAGACCCATAGTTCCTTTTGATGATCTGCATAGAATCCCATTCTGAGTCGATTTGTTGTTCGTGTCACAAATTGTTATTAGCCAATTAAAACTCAATAGAGCTTATTTGCGTCATACTTAAAGAGGCCAAATAATTTGAGCTCACTCACGATGTCTCAAAATAAATTTTCTCAAATTCTCAATAGAAACTTAAGAAGTTTGTTGAGCATCTAGACACTGTTCGATTTAATTAATTTGTTACAAAAATAAAAAGGGACGTAATACAAACGATTCAAGTATCATAAAAAGTTCCTAGACTGTTTATCTTAAATTTGAGAAACATAAAATGCATTATCATAGGTACGTAGGTGTCCAAATGGTAAAACGTTTTAGAAAAAAAAAAGCAAAATAACAAACAACAAGTTAGGAAATTACAATAGCTGGGTGGACCGACTATATGATATCCTACCCCACTATGTATGTACAAATGAAAACAAAAATAATAAACAGCTCCATAAAATATACTAAGCGAAAATGAAATAATTACTTTCAAATCGATAATTAAAGTACTTAGCTCTAATTTATGGCTCTAATGTCAAAATTTGGACTCACATTGAATTTTGTCTTCCAGGGGGTTATGTACTCACAATATACTTCAAATGCCAAATTTGATACTGTTTCGTTGGAAATTGTGGCAAAAATCTTCAGTGGGGGAGAGAGATAGAGTAACATGTCGGGTTATAGCGAGTTTAACATACATTGCCGATTTTCATTCAAGAGGTAAGATACGTACAATGAAATTCCAGTACCTAATTAGAAATGAGGGCTATGCCGAAATGTTGACCTATATCCGCTATATATATGATATAAGTTAAAGTGTTAAAGTACCTCAAATCCGAATGTACTTTCATATTGAGGCTATACAAAACCATGGAACGATATAGCCCAACTTCTAAATGAGATAAGAATACTAAATTTCCATTCTCTAGCTCAATTCTTTCCTATCATAAAGTGACCACAATAGACATAAGGACACCAACAAATCAGGTAAAAATTTAATCCAGACAAAGAATCTAAATACTTTTTTGGGTCGTCAATGACTTTTGCGACAGATTACAAATTTAATGGCAAACTTTATACACGACCATATATTAATATTATGCTGGAAGGCACAAAAACCCAAAAGAAGGATGTGATAGAAAGACACAAAATACGATACATTCAGCAAATTGAGGCAATGGTAAAAAATGTTTACTCAACACAAAGCGTGATGAAAAGAAAGTGTAAAGCAAAACACATAAAAACTGTTGTTCAAACATGAAATACTTAATTTGCCTACTTTTCATATTACGTCCAACTTTGCCCCCTTCAACATTTTCGCAACTTAGTTTGACTAATTTAAACACAGATAACGATATTTTTCAAATCATAAGAACTAAAAAAAGGGTGGTTTTTATACCCTCCACCATAGAATGGAGGGTACATTAAGCTTGTCATTCCGTTTGTTATACCTCGTAATATACATTTTAGACCCCTCAAAGTATATATATTCTTGATCAGCATAAAATTCTACGTCGATCTGTCCGGCGGTCTATACGTCTGTAGAAATCACTCTAGCTTCCGAACGAAATGAAGTAGGTTAATAAAATTTTACTCAAATATATATTATGTCTGCAGGACTTTTGGTATTAAAAATGGGTCATGCTTAGGTATAGCCCCCATATAACGGTACCTCCCGATATTCGGTATTTTGATGATTTTAGCGATATAATTCATCGGAATTGCTTCAAATTTGGTATTTGAAGATTGTAATGGATACTACAGCCTATGGCAGCAAATTGTCTGTGCAGGTCTACGTTTTGGTATAGCCCCATATAATAGTACATATCTATATTCGTTATTTTGATAACATAGCGACATTATTAACCGGAATTGTTTGGAAAAATAAACATGTGTTCAAAATTTTAGCCTTCTATCTCAATTCGTTCGAAAGATGATTACGTGATTACAACAGACAGACGGACAATGCTAAATCGACTCAGATCAAAATAGAACAGTGTTGGCTTGTTTGTTCTAGATACCATTATATTTTGTTGTTGCAAAATGGTCAGGCTTAATCCATTTATTGTTGTTCTTATTAAAAGATAAAAAAAAAGATTTTCCAAAAGAATTTTAGTTTTAGTTAATTCTTTGGTTCCTCTTCTATTGAGATTACGATCTAGTCACTTGGATAAAAAAAAGCTTTTTTTTTGTCATAGAAGTTATTTTTAAATTAACTTCTGTGGAGAATATCCCAGACAAAAAACAAGGGAACTGATGAGGATTGGTGGCTCTTTCCGAAACCTAGGTATTCCCTGCCTTACCCCCTGGTAAACATTACCATCGTTCTCCAGTATAAACAAACGTGGTTTTTATAAAAACAGCAATAAAGGGATTAAGCCTGAACATTTTGCAACAATTGATAAAGAATATATATACTTTGTTGACATGGTTATTTTGAGAAATTACAAACGGAATGACAAAGTTAATATACCCTCCATAGTATGGTGGAGGATATAAAAATAATTACCTAAACCAATACAAAACACACTCAAAATACAATACCCTTGCACCAATTTGACGCAACGGTAAAAAATCCCTTAAACATTGGATGTTTACGTAACACAAAACATGGTGAAAAGAATGTGTAAAGCAATAGACATGAAATGGGAACATGACAAACGTGAAACATTTATTAAGTCTGCATTCAATATTTAGTTCAAGTTTGTCCCCTACAACATTTTCCATGTTTACAAATCATAAGACTTTATAATCTGTGTATAGTACAGTTAATTGCATGTTTCTAAAATTATGCCCATGATTGATACTTTTTTGTAACAAATAACACTCTATGGACTGTGTGTATTATAAGTTTCATTTGGCCCTAGATCTACCATTACCGATCATCATATGAAAAGAGTTAAGTCGATTTAGGTTATAGTTTAAATTATTACCTAGTAGATGTTACAGACAAGACAATTGGTATAATACATTCTTACTTTATATAACACTAATTATTACTCGGCAGAATCTTTAAATCCAGTTGTACAATTTTAAGTAGTTGAATTTGTTGTTAGCTTATTGTTGCCATAATAAAATACTTTTTTGAATTTATATTATCAAAGTAATATTTAATCCACATAAATAAATCTCTTTAATATTTTGAAAAACTGGAACACCATGAATATGTTCGTTAATATTTCAAATCATTGAGCAGACACACCCACAAATGTAAATTTAAGTCTGATGCCTTTTACACACTTTCAAAATCAACAATAAACGGCGTTGATTCTATTTGTTAATACCACAAAAGAAAGTGAATGGCATTCATGTCACGAAGATGTTCGCAAAACTGACTGAAATTCATGTGATAACATTTTTTAGATTTACAAATTGAAATTCATTTCAGAATTCATGACTCTTCTCTACAATTAGCAAAATTTGCAGACAAATAAAATAAGCATTTCATTTGCCGTTACAACCAACCAT
The DNA here is from genome assembly GCF_030504385.1 of Musca domestica. Taxonomy (NCBI): domain Eukaryota; kingdom Metazoa; phylum Arthropoda; class Insecta; order Diptera; family Muscidae; genus Musca; species Musca domestica. The sequence continues at coordinate 2,081,165 of NW_026712117.1, forward strand.
AATTTTTGTTTTGAAAAGTTAAAAGTATATATGTCTGAAGAAGGACAAATTATAAAAAATATATTTATTTTAGAAAAAACTTAATTTTGGAATATGTCGCAAATATTGGTTATTGTGTATTCCACTTATCAAGAGCACAAACTACCAATAAATTCTGAAAGCATTACTATTTAATCAAAATATCATTCTTCTTCTGTTAAAAGGAGGGATTATGTAGTCAACAGAAAGTTTAACCAAAAAATCGTAATAAAATGCCAACATCAATTAATTGCAACTTGAACGAAAAATACAACTTTATAGAGATAAACATTTTTGAATGACATGTCAGAGACAAACAGAAATGCCAGCAGTTTAAAACTGCGACTCCATAAGGACATCATGTCATTTATCACAATTTCAAGTACAACAATGACATTTTTGACACTTTTACAAATGGTTTGCCTTTGGGGAGTCTGGGACGGATTATGAATTATTACTTTTTATACCCTCCACCATACTATGGAGGGTATATTCATTTTGTCATTCCTTTTGTAACTCATCGAAATAATGATATTAGACCCAACAAAGCATATATATTCTTGATTAGCGTAAAATTCTAAGACGATAGCTATGTCCGTCTGTTGTAATCACGCTATCTTTCGAACGAATTGCGATAGAAGGCTAAAATTTTGCACACATGTTTATTTTGCCAGTAGGCAGCTTAAGTTCTTGAATAGGCCATGTAGGTCCACGTTTTCATATAGCCCCCATATAACGGTACCACTCGATATTCGGTATTTTGATGATTTTAGCGACATTATTCTCTGGAATTGTTTCATATTTGGCATTTGAAGTTCGAAATGGATACTACAGCCTGAGACAGAAAATTGTCTGTGCAAGTCCAGGTCTTCGTATAGGTCCCATATATCAGTATATTCGGTATTTTGACGATTTTAGGTACAATACTCACCGAAATTGTTTGAGATGTCGTATTTGAAGTTCGTAATGAGAGCTACAGCCTGTACAGTAAATTGTCTATACAGGTTCAGGTCTTCATATAGCTCCCTATTTACGGTATTTTGATGATTTTGGCTACATTCACCGTTTATTTCAAGTTTCGAGTTTGAATATGGAAATGGCTTGTGACAAATAATGCATATGTAGGTGCACGTCATATAGGCCCTAATATAACGGCTATATTCCGTACTTTTAAAATGAATTTTTGGCGAATGTTATCTTTTTCGAAAAATTTCAAATAAGTTCTAAATGGTGGATGGTATTCAAAGTTCGGCTTGGCCAAACTTACTGCTTTTTTACTTTTATAAGATTTTGTTGATTCGTTTAAGATAATATACAGCATTGCGGTTAAATTGGAAAATAATTTGAAATCAATATTTAATCCTAAACATATCTTTCTATATCTATAAAAGAGGAAAATGTTTGTTTGTTTGTTTGTAATTTATGGACTCGAAAACCGCTGAATAGATTTTCCTGAAAATTTCCATATATACTGCAACATCGCCTGAAAGTAACATAGGCTATATACATTTTTGGATTTCCACTTGGAACTGGAGATATAGCATCAGAATCGGAGGTACCTCCCAAAAATTTAGATTTTATATGCACATATCTATTGATTGGTTGAAGATACAGTCTCCAAATTTGAAATACGTAACGGAATTTGGAACAAAAATAAGTTTGCCAAATTATATTGTAATCGGTTCAGATTTGGATATAGCTACCATATATATTTTCGTTCATTTGATGCCTCAAACACAATATGAATGTTCGATTCCAATGAAATTTGGAATGTGTCACGGGATTTAATCCGAAAATAAATTTGTCAAATTATATTGAAATCGGTTCAGATTTGGATATAGCTCCCATATTTTCGTCCGATTTCAAGCATTTGATGCACACGCTATGTATCCCCAATTTCAATGAAATTTGAAACGTGTGATAGATTTTATCTAAACAATTGATTTCCCAAATTATATTGAAATCGGTTCAGATTTGGATATAGCTCCCATACACATTTTCGGCCGATTTCATGTATTTGGTGGACCAAACACGATATGTATTTCCAATTGTAATGAAATTTAAAATAAGTAACATAATTGGGAGCCAAAATTAATTTGTTAAATTAAATTGAAATCGGTTCAGATTTGGATATAGCTCCCATATATATTTTCGACCGATTTCATGTATTTGATGAACCAAACACGCTATGTATCTCCAATTTCAATGAAATTTTGAATGTGTAACGGAAATTAAAACAAATATACATTTGTCAAATTATATTAAAATTGGTTCAGATTTGGATATAGCTCTCATATATATTTTCGACCGATTTCATGTATTTTATGCACCATACACGATATGTATGTTCGATTCCAAAGACATTTGGAATATGTAACGGGATTTTGATTAGAAAATAAATTAGTCAAATTATATTAGTATCTGTTCAGATTTGGATATAGCTCCCATATATATTTTCCACCGATTTCATATATTTGATGCACAAAACACGCTATGTATCTCCGATTCCAATGAAATTCGGCATGAGTTGCTAAATTTGGTACAAAAATAAATTTGACAAATTATATTAAAATCGGTTCAGATTTGATTATAGCTCTCATATATATACTCAGCCGATTTCACATATTTGATGCACCCAAAGCGAGAGATACAAAATCTAGCACCAGAAAAAAATTGCCAAATTATATTGAAATCAGTTGAGGTTTGGGTATAGCTAACATATATATTTCGGCCGATTTCATACATGTTATGCACCAAACATGATATATATGACCGATACCATTGAAATTCAGAATGTGTTGGAAATTAGTTAATTAATTGGAAATTAGTTAAGATTTGGATATAGCTCCCATATATATATTATCGGCCGATTTCACATATTTGATGCACCAATTTCAATGAAATATGAAAGGTGTGGCGGAGTTTGGTGTAAAAGTATTTTTTTTAAATTATGTTTAAATCGGATCAGATTGGGATATGATTTTAATAAGAACCATTGACCCTAACGCCTGAGGCTAACACAAAAAAACAACACAACAATTGATTTGAAATACGCTTATTACGGCGAAGTATGTTGCTATCTCGAATTCACTAATTGCACTAGAAATGCAACTCAACTTCAAAAGATTGCAGTTTACTGCACGCTTGGTATTTGCTATGAAATAAATAAATCCGAAGGACAAACCCTTCGTGTATGTATGTCATATTACTGCTTTTCTAATAGTTTTGGTTATTTACGCATTAAAGTAGTGCAATAATTTTTTTTTTTATTTTTTAAATTTGTTTTTTTTTTTTAACCAACATATATTCGTAAATAAAATTTTGAATGCATATAAAATCAAAAGGGGTAGCGAAGCGCACCGGGTTCAGCTAGTATATCTATAGTGTTTGTTTGATTGTTTGTAATTCATGGACTCAAAAACCCCTAAGCAGATTTTCCTGAAAATTGCCATATATTACAGCATCGCTTGAAAGTAACATAGGCTATTCCACTTGGAACTCGAGATATAGCATCAGAATAGCAGGTACCTCCCAAAAATTTAGATTTTATATGCACATATCTATTGATCATTTGTATATACATTATTCAAATTTGGAAGGTGTAACGGCATTCGGTACAACAAAAATTTGCCAATTTATATTGAAATCGGTTCAGATTTGGATATAGCTCACATATATATATTTCCGGCCGATTTCAGATATTTGATGCATCAAACACGCGAGGTATGCCAAATTTCAATGAAATTTGCCAAATTATACTGAAATCGGTTCATATTATTACATAGCTGTCATATATATTTTCGAACGGTCATGTGTTTGATCTACCTATCATGCTATGCATTCCCAAATTCAATATAATTTTGACGGTGTAACGGAATTTGGAACAAAATTAAATTTGTCAAATAATATTTAAATCGGTTGAAGTTTGGATATAGCTCCCATATGCATTTTCTGCCGACTTCAGGTATTTAGAGCAATATGTATGATTGATTCCAATGAAATCTGGAATAAGTGATGGAATTTGGTATAAAAATAAATTTGTCAAATTATATTGAAATCAGTTGACGTTTGGATGTAGCTCACATATATATTTTCGATTGATTTTATTGGATGCACCATACACCCTATACATCTCTAATTTCAATGAAATCTGGAAACAAATTTGTAAAATTATATTGAAATCGGTTCAGATTTGGATATAGTTCATATAAAAATTTTTCATCCGATATCGTATATTTGATGCACCAAAAACGCTATACATATCGAATTTCAATGAAGTTTGGAATGTGTGACAGAATTTGGCCCAAAATTAAATTTTGGCAATTTACTAGGCTAACAGAAAAAAACTACACAACAGTGTTATTGAGGATACGATTATTACGATATGTATAGCTATCTAAAATCTTTTAATAGCTAGATGAATGTCGTTTAACTTAAAACCTGTACGGTTAGCATTTGCTATGACAATTAACAAATCCCAAGGACAAACTCTTCGTGTATGCAGACTAAATTTCGCAAGTTCCTGCTTTTCTCACAGTCAGCTGTATGTGGAGTGTTTATCGGAAGGCGTACCTGTCAATTTGCTTGTTTACAGTCCTTAAGGAAAAACAAAACATGTAAAAAAGCAGCGAAGTTCGGCCAGGCCGAACTATTAATACCCCCCAACATATGGAAGGAACTGCAAAAATTTCAAAAAAAAAAATCGTTATATGGTGGCTATACGAACATCTGAATCTGCATACAAAATTTTTTGTCATAGGTTGTAGTACCCATTAGAATCTTCCAGTACGAAATTTGAAACAAAAACGTTGAATAATGTCGCTAATGTCCCGAATATCGGGAGGTACCGTTATATGGGGGCTATACGAAATTTACAAACTTAACCTGCCTACTGGTAAACTATGCATGTATGCAAAATTTTAGCCTTCTATCTCCTTTCGTTCGAAAGATAGCGTGATCACAACAGACAGACAGGCGTCACTAGATCGTCGTAACATTTTACGCTGATTCAGAATATATATATTTTGTAGGGTCTATTATGAATATTATGAGGAGTTTCAAACGGAATGACAAAGCTAATATACCCTCCGTAGAATGGTGAAGGTTATAAAAATATCTCCTGGAACTTTATTTTCTAGGACTGCCGATTAAAGTTACATATTTTTAACAATATAGCGGATAAATTTAACTCTCATTAAATTGGCATTCAATGACTTTCATTCCGCTAATCAACCTATCAATTTGAGCAATATCTACGTCAATAAATCTTTAATTATAACATCAAATGATTAGGTCGAACGTAATTAACACCGCTGTCCGTCTTTTGTGGGTGACATACATTCAAATTTACTCGATCATCTAATTGCCAATTAAAATACAAATAGAGTCTTCATTTGTCACCTGCCAGTTAAGATGGCAACCGAAACAAATACTTTTTATTAGCTCTTTGGTCTGCACGAATGAATTCAAATTAATGATTCCGGTCACAGGAACTATACTTTTCATTCGTGAAATACACTTCCGCTAATTTTAATTAAAGCAGAGATTTTATCAGCTTTTTTAGTATCAGGACATTGTAAACATACAAAATTACATTTCTGGTGGACGATCGCTTCAAACGGTCACATATTCCCAAAATTCCGTACTGACCCTTGCAAAATATAATAAATATAATTATTTAAGCATATATGGGAGATTTGAAACAAACTGCTTGAAATTCTTATAGTACTTTAGATAACTTTTAATAGAGTAAGCCCCGAAACAAACCTCAATTGTCATATATATCTCATAAACTTATATGGATACAAATAACAGTGTTTCGACCACATCACTTCCTCGAACAACAACTTTTGTTTGCGACAGAATTGCAGAAATCCTTTTCACTACATTTGTAAACATGTGAGCACAATATGAATGCAACTGACATGTCATTACCCACATTTGTCCACCTTGGGATTAATAATCAGATCTCGTCAGTGTTTTTTTTTTCCTTTGTAAAAGTCTGCAAAAGAGGACACGGGGCAGATTATGATTGCAAATGTCATGTTCATGAAAAACTGCCTGTCAGCGATTAAGAAGATCAGAAATCAATTTGGTTTTATTTGCACAAAACAAAAGGGAAACAATAATGATTTATATAGCTTCGGGGAATTTTACCTTCTAAATTGTTTATTATTTAAAAGTAGTTTCTACACATTAAATAAATACCAGGTAGGCCATAACTACTATTTGTATGGTATTCAGGTCAAAATATTTTGTGTTCGTGTGATTTATTTTAAAATATTTGATAATTGTTTAAAAATTTATTAAAATTCAATTGTAACAAAGATTATTATGTACAACATTTATCAATTTTGTAACAATATAAATGTTTAAGGATATATAAAACATGATTTTAATGCAAGTAAGCAAAGGCTATGGTGGTGCGGGTCCGACCATGTTATACCCTACAACACTACAATATGCTAAAAGGCCACTTATGCCCAAATCCATTTTGAAAAATGTCGTTTTTGATATGATGTCATCGAGCCCTACACTTAGCTTTTTGACCGGGACATTTCCAGAATATTTACACACTCCATTGTGTTGTTAGGTATTCAAAACTATTTCCCACGAAAGTTGTGGTCCATTTTACACCTAAACATAATCCAAATTAAAACTTCTTCCCTGTATTTAACTCTTTTCTCATGCAAAATTCCGTGTCGATTGGTTTTTAATTGTGACCTGTAGAGCCAATGCAAAATCAGGAAAAATTTAATTTGTTGGTCCATTCGTATCCCTAAATATACAGGGAGAGATAAAAAAATGCAACAAAGTCAAACGCCATAATTTTTAAATATTTTTTTAATTTTATTGAATGAGAACAAAAAATAGAAAATAGCATCAAATTTTATAATAAGTTTACATTTGTTCGAATTGGTCAGCTTTGGCACGAATAATGGCCTTTAAACTGCCAATGAATCCGTCATACGTTGTCCGAATGTTGCTTTGCGGTATTTTGTCCCATTCCCGGCGAAGCACTTACTTCAGGTGATCGACACTTTGGTATTTTTAGTGCCAACCTTGCTTTCCAAAATACTCCAGACACAATAGTCCAACGGATTGGTATCCAGAGATTTTGGGGGTCATTGTGCGCTGGAAATGAAGCGAGGAACCTAATTTAGTAACCATTCTTAGGTGGCGCGTCTGCGGCCAAAATGTTTGCTTGCCCAAGGCTTTAACACAGCCTCCAAAATATATTCGCGATAATATTCGCATTTATTCTGATGCCATGGTCGATTAATACGAGCGGAGAGCGACCAACGGCTGTTACGACGGCCCACACCATCACCACGGCCGGCGCTTGAGTTCTGGTGACCAACCGAAGGTGCATATTTTCAGCTGGCCTCTTTGGAAAGTAAACACGATCATTTCGTTTGTTTACAAACAGCTGGACAACGAATGTTTTCTCATCGGAAAAAAACAAATTCGGCAATTCACCACTTTCGGCCAAGAGAAGCAACTCATTAGCTCTTTTGAGTCTATTTTCTTTCTGTTGCGGTGTAAGTTCTTACACTTTTTGGAATTTCAATGGCTTTACGCCGAGCTCATTTTTAAATATTTGCCGAATGGAATATTGCGATATGTTCAGGTCGCTAGCCATTTTTCGGCCACTGCGACGCGGGTTTCGATCAAGTCGCTTCTTTACTTTTTGAACCATTTCTGCTGATGTAGCTGTTTTCTTCCGTCCACTTCCTTGACGTCAGGCTACGTTACCAGCATCACGGTAACGTGCGATGGTACGAGACACAAAAGATTTATTCACAATTTAATGCTGGAGTGCTCTAACGATAGCCACTTGTGGTTTTCCAGCCAAATATAAGGAAATCACACTATCGCGCTTGAATTCCATCACGAATAACTTTTTTTCTGGAAAATTCTTACCAAAATGCTTTTGTACGCTTGTAAACTATATAATGAGATGTCACTGGAATAATTTTAACAGCTGTTGGTTAAGACAGTTGGCAGTTTTTTTATCTCACCCTGTAAAATTGATGTTTAAGCTCTTTGACTTGCGCGTCAATTGGTTAATTATTATGACCTCAGAAGCGACTCAGAATTGTGTTTAAAGTAAAGCACACTTAATAAATATTTCTGTCCATACCATAGCTATCATCTTACTTTATATTGTGCTGCAGTTGTCATAGTTCTCCTAAAACAGATTCCAATGACACAGAGGTATCTTTGCAAGTAGACATTGTAGTATAGGTATGTGCAATATGTAGAGGATTTATGCGACTTCTTACCTTTATCTACTTCAGGATTAATAGTCATGTAAGGCAAATTACGTCATTTATTTATCGACAGTTTTTCTTTATAGAAACATGCCAAATATGATAAATGGGAAATTATGTCAACAAATGACATGCTGTGAACAATTATTCATGTATTAATTCCAAGGGATTTGGCCATTTGATTTGATGAAATGCAATGGATTTGTGTCCCGCACAGGATTACTACATCACAATGTTAATCATGTTGATGCAGATCAGATTTGTTGTTAGTTTTTAGATATAAAACCAAAAGTAAATGATATGTTACTAGTGTCAATTCCGAAATATATAAAAGCAAAGGAAAACACGGTTATCAACTAATATGAGGCAAATATTTATCATTGGATGCAAAAGCAATTTATTTGGCATTTCTTTTGTCTAGGAGAAGTAACCACAAAAGTTAATTATTGTCATGGTGTTGACTTCTAAGGCGAGCTAGATATCTTACATTTATCACACCAATACTTACTCAAAACATTTAAAAATCTCATAATTCAGTAGCAATGTAAAACATTTATCTACCACTGGATGTGGCTTATTGGTATCCTATTGCCCAGACAAAGAATGATTTATGATGTGGCGAATATTTCTTTTTATACCCTACACCACAAGGTGGTCAGGGTATTATGTCTTTGTGCATTTGTTTGTAACAGGCAGAAGGAAACGAGATAGACCCATAGTTCCTTTTGATGATCTGCATAGAATCACATTCTGAGTCGATTTATGCATGTCCGTCCGTCCGTCTGTCCGTCCGTCCGTCCGTCTGTCCATGTATTTTTGTAAACAAAGTACAGGTCGCATTTATTGCCCGATCCAGATGAAATTTTGCAAAGATCTTTTGATTGGCCCAAGGACGAACCCTGTTGAAATTGGAGCTAATCGGTCAAAATTTAGATATAGCTCCCATATAAATCTTCGTAGGCCTGAAAATATGTATGCCAAATTTGATCGAAATCGGTTCAGATATAGCTATAGCTCCCATATATATTGCACATCCAATTTATTATTTTTGTCCACCGCCGCCGTAATATGCACTCTGTAACAGCAATATTTGGGGAAATATATCAAATACAGCTCAGAAATACATTTGCTAAATTTTATCGAGATCGGTTCAGATTTGGATATAGCTCCCATATATAACTTCGTCCGATTTACCTTTTATTGTGCACCAAACGTCTAATATGTGTCCAAATGGGATGGAATTTGGCACTTACGATCAAATTGAGTCTAGAAGCTAGTATGTCAAATTTGGAGAAGATCGGTTCAGATATAGCTATAGCTTCCATATATATTATTCATCCGATTTGTTATATTTGTTACCCACAACCGTAATATGCACTCCGTAACAACGATATTCATGGAAATATATCAAATACAGATCAGAAATATCTTTGCCAAATTTTATCGAGATCGGTTCAGATTTGGATATAGCTCCCATATATATCTTTATCCGATTTCAAATTAATTGTGCACCAAATGGGCAATACAATTCCGAATTTAAAAGATACAAATGCTTCGGCATATTTAGTCCTTTGAACTTTAAATTATATTTATAATCATGGCGTGTATGATTGAATTCTCCCATAAAAACTTTTAATTGTTATGTGGAGCTCTACTTAATTAGCAAAGTGGTGTAGGGTATCATAAAGTCGGCCCCGCCCGACTTTAAGACTTTCTTTACTGGTTTTTTTTTTGGTTTCGTTGGTATTGTAAAATTTGCCATTTGCAACTTCCTTTTGAAAACGAGCATATTGAGCTGACAAATACCCAAAAATATTTAGAAAACCAGTCAACCATGCTTTAAAATTTATTCAAATTTGTAACATCTTACCATAGAAACAAGAAATGCCATAAAATGAGCAAAGTCGTTAATAGTGTTGTTAAATTAAATTTGATCTCTCTTTAAATATGAACCAATTCGGGTTCGTATGGGCCATGCCCAAGCGGGAATCTATATAGACAATTTTATACTTCAAGGATTGTTATCTACCAAATCTCTTGAGGCCTTACTCCTCCCCAGTATTAGAGGATGCTATTCCGTTGCCAACCATCAGCAGGGATTCCGTATACAACATAATACCACATTACACGTCATTTCCACACATGTTAGTAGAGGATTGAACCAGAACAAGTCGTGTGACAGAACAGTGTTTCAGGACGTGCAGAGAACCACCCTCCGGCCATGTTTGAAACGTTGGATCGTCAACTATATGTGTGGACGCCTGTCGAACGTGGAATTCCGGAACAAGAAGTCCAAAGCCCGTAGAGTGAAACAGGGAGTTCCCCAAAGTGGGGTGATATCTCCAAAACTGTTTAACCTCTACCTTTCCGGAATTCCTCGCGCGTCATAGAGGTCGTAACGTATGGAGATAATTGTACAATCATGGAGTCGGGCCCTGTGGTCGATGACATATGTGAAAGGTTGAACCTCCATCTTGCCGCATACTTCCACGCGAGGAATATGAAAATGTCCGCCATGAAATCAACGGCCATACTCTTTACCATATGGTCTGTAGTGATGAGAACACAACTGAATGTGCAGGTCGAGGGGAATTTAATACCGACCTCGAACTACCCCGAGATTCTAGGGGTCACATTCGACGGTATTTTCGAGTCTTCCGCTATCTGCGACAAAATGAAAAGTAGGAACAAGGTCTTCAAGGCGCTAGCCGGCAGCACTTTGGGTGCGGACAAGGAATACTTGTTCACCTCTTATAACGCGATAGATTGGACTGTGGTCAGCTATGCGGCTCCAGTGTGGTCTACTGGTCTATACTAGTGCTACGTGGAAGCACATCAAGATCTGCCCTGAGAACTGCGACGGGGTGCCTTCTCATAACACCAGTGGACCATCTACATGAGGAGGCGAAAGTCCTTCCCTTACGTCAGCATAATCATATGATTTCGTTGCAGTACCTGCTTGGGTGTTACAGTGAGAGTCATCCCAACCATCATTTGGTGGATACAACTCCCCCACGCAGGCGTGTCAGGAAGGACATACACGATCTAGAGAGGGAGGTCCAACGCTAAAGGAGAGAAGCTATAGATCAAGAAACCTATCAGGCAGGTCTGAGTGGCATTCATACCGACGCAGTCGCGGATGCTATTAACAGTTATATCAGCTGAAGAACGACAGCTGCCTAGACAAATCAGGGTAGTTTTCTCGCAATTACTTTCAGGATGGTGTAGTCGTCTCAATTCGTATTGAGCACGAATTGACGAAGGTGTGCTGCCCGGCGTGTGATACAGGCCCACACAATACGCTTGGACCTCTTTAATTGCACAGTAAAACCTACCCAGCTTACTCCAGAAGATCTTTGGCTACAGCCCATTAAATTAGCCGAATTTTTAAACCAGATTAGCAGAATGCAAACACATACATGTAATACTGCTACAACAACAACAATTAAAATTGTTGTACCAAATGTTGAAGCTCTACGTCAAATAATGTGGGCTATGTATTGTGATTTCTACAGACAGAGAGACGGACATCGTTAATTCGACTTAGAATTTTGTACTGATCTTGACTATATATACTTCATGGAGTCTAGGACGAATATTTAGGGATGTTATAAACGGAGTGACAAAGTTCATATACCCTCTTTGCAGGGGAGGGTATAAATATTAGAATATTTTCCTTGCTTGGTGAAGTGTATCAATATAGTAACTGTAGTAAATAAGGATTTAATAATTAATGTTTATTACTATTTTACTTGCAATTTTTGAACTCCAACAAGAGGTTATCACAAGAATTATATAAAATGTATACAATAATTTCAAACACTTTTCTTAAGGCACAGACAACAAAGAGTTACTGTACACTTCAAGAAGTTTGATAGAAGATAATGATACTTAAACTTTAAAAATTTCCCAAACTCTTCCCTATCTTATGTATTAGATGCCGACATGCCGAATTTCAGTACTTGAAATGTCAATTTGCCGAAATGTCAGTTTCACCAAGATATCCTTATATGGGGTAAATGGGATGAAATGTTTGAATTCGGCTAAATTACCACCTGCTTGTCCTAACGTATTTTTCAAATATTTTACATATATCCCGTAGGCATGTATTCCTTAGATAAACGCACACATTTTGAATTTGCTGAAAAAGAATTTCATTATTAAAGTTTGTGAGACATTTAACATCTGTTAAAGTTGTCCGACAGGCCAATAACCAGAGTACGTTTACCACATAAACATATCTTAAGAATGCATAAAATACATAAGTAATGAGAAGCAATGAATAAACAAAAATGAAAACAAGCGAATGTTCTGAGAAGATGTGTTGGTTGCGGTGAGAGAAATTTCTACAGATTATCCTATTAAGAATTTATGAGATTCTCTCTTTGAGGGAGACATGGAAACAACGACGAATGAACTAAAAGTGTGTTACTGCAATTATACGTCTATTCTCAACTTTCAACGAAGAATATGTAAGGAAACAATGATAATGATGTTTCCCTCGTTGAAGAATATCACTTAAAGTTCACCAGCATCAGTTATGATGATAATGTAAAATATGAAATGATTGAAATAATAACAACTATATTTACAATAGCTTTAAAATACTCGTTTGAAATAATTGAATTGAATTGTGAATTCTTATTTTTCCAGAAAATAGCCATCACTTTTGCTTTCATGTAATAGCACACTCTACGTTATTTTATTTACGCTATAAATTCCTTTCATGATATTGTTTCATTATCCTTTAGTGTAGACTGTTTTTTTGATATATGATATCAAAAAACCGAAACATTTTTTGTTCCTTTATGACAATAGCATAAATATTTCTATGCTGTAATTCAATTGTTGGTAATTTGATAACTTCTTAAAATTAAATGTTTATTGAAGAAAGAAAAATATTTCAAATATTTAGTAAATATTTCTTTACTTTGAAATTTTGTAGAATTAAATTTCTAGTGGATATCTTTAGACAAATTTAATACTGTAAGAAAGGTACGTAAGACAATAATGAAGATGGAGACTTTTTTATTATATTTGATCAAGTAATAATTTGGCGCTTTAGATTTTTATAATAATATTTATACAAACCTATTTGAATGTATTTCTCAGCAGAAGCTAAAGCACTGAGTGGATCAATGTACTATAATTTCAGACTAAATTTCATATAGATTGTGAAGAAAACAACGAAACACTTCATCTTTTTTAGAGTTTAATAGAAAATGTATATCTATTTGTACAGGTACTAGGGTGAATGAACTGATTTTCTGCATTTTCGTACCTGTCATTGTTGTGATGCAGATATTGCGATGTGCGAAGTTTGGACAATATTAAGGATTCAATTTACGAATCATATGATTTATTACACCCAATACAGAATTGTTAAAAAGATTGAGGGTTTGTAATATATACATATTTTTTTCAAATTTTGTGTTTTAAGCTCGCAATATTTCATCCCGATGTTTATTTTAATGATCTTCTTAACCTCAAGGCGGAGGGTATTAAAAGGCCCGAAAACAAGCTTTGCTGTGAAAAAGGTTTCCTAGTAGAACTTGAGTCGAACTTTAATGGTATTTGGTTAGGACAACCAACAAAAGTGCAAGAAAATCATAAATTTTACAGAAAAACGGTTGGCATAATCGGCATTTGCATTTTTAAAAGTTGGCAACGTATAACAACTATGCATTTTATAAACAAAACAAGTAAAAAAGCATTTGGGCTGATATTAGCCATTATTTGCACAATAAACCTGAAATCGGATTGAGGATATATATGGAAGCTATTGCTATATCTGAACCGATTTTCACCAAATTTGATGCATTTGCTTCTGGACTGAATTCGGTTGGATGTGCCAAAATTCAGGTAATTTGTATTTATATTTGCCATTTTGTGCACAATTAACCCAAAATCGGTTGAAGATATATGACAGTTATATCTAAATCTGATCCAATTATCAGCAATTTAAATAGGGATCATACTTGGACCAAACAAATATTGTTTGGAAAATTTCATCTCAATCGTGAAAGTGATTCTATGAAGATCCTCAAAAGTAACTATGTGTCTACCTCGCTTCCTTCTCCATGTTACAAACAAATGCACAAAGACATAATTCCCTTACCACTATATGGCGTAGGGTATAAATAGGAGAAAATCAATTTTGTAAAAAAAAATAACAAAAATAAGGAATTCCGCAACGGCCATAGTCGTGCGGGCCCGTGTAATACCCTACAACACTTTAATATGCTGGAAGCCAATTTTTTGGTAGATTTCCTTTTTATACCCTACAACACTATGTGTTGGGGGTATTATAAGTTTGATTGGGCCAGAATTTATGTAACACCTCGAAATATTGGTTTCCCATATAGGAAAGTATATATGGATATTCCTAGCTCGCCGAGCTGAGTCGATCTAGCTATGTATGTCCGTCCGTCCGTCTGTCAGTCTGTCCGTCTGTCCATGTTAATTTGTAATCACTCTACAGGTCGCAATTATAGCCCGATCTTCACGAAATTTGGAATGGAGGTCGGGGTTGGGCCAGAATAGAACCCTATTTCTTTTTGAGATGATCGCCAAATGTTTAGGGGTTGAAATGGACCAAATACTGAAAAAATGTTGGATTTGCAGTAGCTATACAGGTCGCAATTATAGACCAATCGACGCGGAATTTCGCATGTAGCTAGAGTTTAGGACGGGGAAGAAGCCTACCAATTTGGGTGGTCATCGGATAATATTTAGCGGGTAAAATAGACCATATATTTTGTGTTAAAAAAAATCAAAATTTTTCATTAAACCGCGAATATTTTTAATCCCGGCGAAATCACAAAGCCATGACAAGGTTACTTCTGACCTTTACATTGATGTTAACATCCAACAAATCGGATATATAGCAAAATATGTGCGATATATATGTTTATCAAAGAAGATATGCTGGAAAGATCTCTTATATGTCGAGAACGGCTGAACTGATTTCGACAGTTCTCATTAATTCAGAATGGCCTCTTGGCAAAAAAGAAAAAACGTCTAAAAAATCACATAAAAACATCTCTCTAAAGATGAAAATATTGATTTTGTAAAATTTTCTCATATTTTTTCAATTTTGTCATATTTTTGGCATATTTTCATTTTGAATTAAACATTTGGTAATATTTCTACAGCTAACAAAACTAAGTAGTTATGACATCAGAATATCATATACAGATCGCAGAATAGAAGCCTACTCTTTTTGGAGATGATCGCCATATATTTAGGGGTTGAAATGGACCAAAAAACGGCAAAATTGTCGGCAGGTCGTAATTATCGCCCGATCCTCACACACATTTGAAAGGGAGTTACCGGACATTGCTAAAGCCAAGCAGTTTTGGATGGCCATCCAAAAATATTCAATGTGTGAAATAGTTTGCCAAATTTTGTAGACAAAATACGAAAATGTCCATTCCAGAGACTTTTTCGAGAATTCACAAATACAGGAAAGACGCACTTCTGACTATTTCGTTAACGAATATAGTCAAATGTCTGTATCTCATATAGATGCGTTTCAGTCAAAAACCAATAATAAATGTTAATCTTTTGACACTTCTAAGAAATTAAAGGTCTTTGGGACATATTGGTTCCAGATCTAGGAAGACCATTTAAGTGCAACATCTACCAATAAATTGGAATTGAGCAAATTAGTTTAAGTTGCTATTATTCGAAAATTATAGAACGAAACCTGATGGTTTTCTTTTATAATTTGTCACAATATCTTGTGGAGTATCTCCCCTATATAAACTGTATCGTTTATTATAGTGTTGTAGGGTATTCAACGGTCGGCCCCGCTCGACTGTAGCCTTTGCTTACTTGTTTTTATTTATTTTTAGTTTCCAAGAGATAAAAAGACGGATAACGATTGAATCGATTTTGTATGTTTAATATTTTTATTGGACTTGTGAAATTCTAGATATTCCGAAAATCCTTGAATTTTAAAAGTTCAATTTAAAATTCAAAATTTGAAAATTTTATGTCTGCGTATTTTTTTGCTAGAGGAATTTTACCATCTGTTATTTGGTGTTAAAAATTCGTTAACGTTTTAATGATGTTTTGCAATGTGACAGACAACAATTACTTGTAAAAAAAACGCCTTTCAATCAAATGTATTGATACCCAAATATTTATGTCCTTGAAACAAATTTATTTACTATTCAATCAATAGCCGTCATTAGATGAATGTCCCAAAGAAATTTGGATGTTTACCAGTTCACTGCATTGGAAAACACAAAAGTTCCATAAAAGTTCAATGAACTTTCCGAATGAGATGCTGTATTACTTTGACAATAAAATACAGATTGTTTAAATTTCTTTTGAAGTTCACAAAATTTTATTTTTATTGCTTTCAGCCATATGGCTAGAGAGGGTATATATCATTTGATAGGTCAAGACGTGCCTAGTCGTAATAACGGCTTGTAGTCGATCTAGCGATGACCTTCCATCCGTCTGTCTGTCTGGCTGGTTGGTGCGCACGATAACTCTCGAAGGGAGTATCCGATTTGATCCAGTCTTGGTACATCGTAGTATTATTGTCAAACTTAGATCGAGTTCAGGGATGTGCAATATCGGTCCACTCATTCTGGTACCTCCCCCACAAAAGGTCAAAATTTTCAAAAAATATATTTTCTGCAAAGGAAGAGAAACGGTAACCCGATTTTGCCACAAATTTGCAAATCCAAATATTTCCATCAGTTCTAGGTCAGGTGCAAAAATGAATAGCATCTGCCCACTCCATCAAGTACCTCCCCCACAAAGGGTCAACATTTTAAATAATTACAACTCTTATAGAAAATGATGTAATAGTCCGATTGTCTTCAAATTTCACACATCCCAATATTTTTTTTAACCCAAGGTCTGGTGTTAAGATGGGCAATATCGGTCCACTGCTTCTGGTACCTACCCCACAAAATGTCGAAATTTAAAAAATATATATTTTCTGCACAGAAAGAGAAACGATAATCTGATTTTTCTCCAACTTTGCATATCCTAGTATTTGCGTTAGTGCTAGGCCAGGTGGGAAAATGGACATTATCTGTCCACTCCATCAAGTACCTCCCCCACAACATTTTAAATAATTACAACTCTCATAAAATGTGATGTAAGAGACCGATTGTCTTCAAAATTCACACATCCCAATAATTATATTAAACCAAGATCTGGTA
Source organism: Musca domestica (assembly GCF_030504385.1). Taxonomy (NCBI): domain Eukaryota; kingdom Metazoa; phylum Arthropoda; class Insecta; order Diptera; family Muscidae; genus Musca; species Musca domestica. The sequence goes on from NW_026712117.1 coordinate 2,098,641, forward strand.
TTAAGATGGAATATATCGGTCCACTCCTTCTGGTACCTCCCCCACAAAAGGTCAAAATTTTGAATGTTCATTAAGCTCATAAAACGCGAAATTAATATCCGATTCCATTTAGACTTTGCACATCTAAATATTTGCATTTAGACAGGATCTGTTATAAGGACGGTAGAGATCGGACCATTCCCTCTGGTACCTCCCCCACAAAGGGTCAAAGTTTTGAGTAACAAAAACGTTTATAAAATCCGAAATAAGCATCAGGTTGTCTTTATATTCCACACACACCATTATCCGATTACATTCAGACTTGGTACATCTCAATATTTCCATCAACACAAGTTCTGTTATAAAAATGGTAAAAATCGGACCATACGTCGCAATATTTATATTATATTAATCATAACTCAATCAACTAATTTAAATACTCGAACATAGGCTGAGGGTATTATATTGTTTGGAAACCCAACTGATACTTTTTAACTTGTTTTTATACCCCCCACCATAGTATGGAGAGTATATTAAGTTTGTCATTCCATTTGTAACATCCCGTCACATTCCAAAATACACATTTTAGACCCCACAAAGTATATATATTCTTGATCAGCATAAAATTCGAGGTCGATTTAACGTTGTCCGTCCATCTGTCCGTCTGTAGAATAAAATTTTGATAAAATTTTGCTCATGTTATGTTATGTTGTGTCTGCAGGACTTTTGGGGCCATGGGCCCCATATAACGGTACCTTCCGATATTCGGTATTTTTATGATTTTATTTACATTTTTCACCGGAATAGTTTCAAATTTGATATTTGAAGTTCGTAATGGATCCTACAGCCTACGACAGAAAATTGTATGTGCAGGTCCGCGTTTACAGGTATGTCAAGAAAGAGGATGTCATCGCCGGTTGGTATTTCAAATTGTTTATATATTAATTTCTCGCTCGTTGTTGCATTTAATTTCAATTATTTTCGAAATATCCTGTTTCAAACTTTGCAAAATTATTGGTTTAATTTGTTTAAAAATTAGTCATTCCATAATTATGTACAATAAGAAAATATTAACTTAACCACGGATTTCTCCCCTTACATTTTAAAAATATTACAACACCCAGCCTCACTGAAGAAAATCTTTTGAACTTAACATAGAGTCAATCTAATATTAACGACTTAATAAAAATAGAGTGGGAGAGGAAAATACCTTCTCACCCCTTATATTATCAGGAACATGCGAAAGGTATATAATTTAATTTATTAACGGAATATTACACCATTTTATATTCACGAGCTGTATCAACAACATTGAACAACGTTTTAAGGTGGGTGCCAAAGCTATTGTATCGATGGTATTCGTTGCGTAACTGAAAACGACTAAGATAGCAAAGATGGCTTATTGTGAAAAATTGAATTAAATGTCAGCATCAGATTAAAATTAGATTTAGATTAAATATGAGATTTTGTAATGGAAGAGCAGACGACTGTCTGATAACCACAAACGTACAGGTCAGATGGCTGGATATAAAATCCCAGAATATTGCATGACCATATTTAGTGTGATATAGCTAGAAACTGTTTTTATACCCTCCACCATAGTATGGAGGGTATATTTAGTTTGTCCCACAAAGTATATATATTCTTGATCAGCATAAAATTCTATGTCGATTTAGTGATGTCCGTCAGTCTGTGGAAATCACCCTAGCTTCCGAACGAATTGAAGTAGATTGATAAACTTTTACTCAAATGTATATTGTATCTGCAGGACTTTTGGTATTGAAAATGGGTTATGTAGGTCCACATTTTGGTATGGACCCCATATAACGGTACCTCCCGATATTCGGTATTTTGATGCTTTTTGCGACAATATTCATCGGAATTGTTTCAAATTTGGTATTTGAAGTTTGCAATGGATGCTACAGCCAAGGAGAGAAAATTGTCTGTGCAGCTCCACGTCTTCGTATAGTCCCCATATAACGGTACCTCCTGATATTCGGTTCTTTGTTGATTTCGAATTGTTTCAAATGTCGTATTTGAAGTTCGTAATGAATACTTAAGCCTACGACAAAAAATTGTCTGTGAAGGTCCACGTCTTCGTATAGCCCCCATATAACGGTACCTGCCTGTATTCGATATTTGGATGATTTTAGCGACATTATTCACCGGAATTGTTTAAAATGTTGTTATTTGAAGTTCATAATGGATACCACAGCCTATGACAGAAAATTGTCTGTACAGGTTCACGTCTTCGTATAGCGCCCATATAACTTTACCTCCCGATATTCGGTATTTTGATGATTTTAGCGACATTATTCACTGGAATTCTTTCAAATTTGACATTTGATGTTCGTAGTGGGTACTACAGGCTATGACAGAAAATTGTCTGTGCAGATCCACGTCTTCGTATAGCCCCCATATAACGGTACCTCCCGATATTCGGTATTTTGATGATTTTAGCGACATTATTCACTGGAATTGTTTCAAACTTGGTATGTGAAAATTGTCTGTGCAGGTCCACGTCTTCGTATAGCCTCCATATAACGGTATTTCCCGATATTCGGTATTTTGATGATATTAGGTACATTATTCACCGATGTTTTTATGTTTCGCATTTGAATATCACAAAACTTACCTATGCAGGTCCATGTCGTCGTATAGATCCTAATGTAACAGCTACATTAAGTATTTTTAAGCCTTAAACAGAATTTTTAACGGATTTTATTGTTTTTGAGAATTGCTAAGGGTAGTCAAAGTTCGGCCCGGTCGGACTTACAGCTTTTTTATTTGTTATCTTTTGATACGGCCAAAACGTACCTTATCGAAAAAGTCGGAATCAAACCCATTTCAGGACATTTGAAGTCGATCTATGGGTGTCCCTCCGTCCGTCTGTCTGGCTGGTGCGCATAGTAACTTTCAAAGGGAATATACGATTTGATCTAAAATTTGGTACATTGTAATATTATTGTCAAAATTAGATCGAGTTCGGCGATGGACAATATCGATCCATTACTTCTGGAATTTTCCCCTACAAAAGGTCAATAATTTCACAGAAATTAATTTACCTCACAGAACAAGAATCATTAAACTTTGTTAAAATTTTGCAAATCCTAATGTCTGTGTCAGTGCTATGTACAAAAATCGACAATATCGGCCCACTCATTCAAGTACATCTCCCATAAAGGGTCAACACTTTGAGTAATCCTAACTTTCATAAAATGTGAAATAAGAGTTAGATTATCTGCAAATTTTGCACATCTCAATATTTTTACCAACACAAGTTATGGCGTGAAGACGGAATATATCGAACCACTTTTTCTTGTACCTCTGCCACAATGGGTCAATATTTTAATAATTATATCTCTCATAAAATGCTAAATAAACAGCCGATTCATTCAAAATTTCACACATTCCAAAATTTCTCATAACACAAGATTTGATGTGAAGATGGTACCTCTCCCACAAAGGATCAACATTTTAAATAATTTTAATTCTTATAAAATGTGAAATAAAAGTCCATTTGTCTTCGAAGAACCCACATGCCAATATTTCCATCAACACAGTATCGGTTGTAAATATGGAATATATCGGACAACTCCTTGTGGTACCTCTCTCACAAAAGGTCAACTTTTTTGTTACTTTCAATCCTTAGCTTAAGTATATATCAATGTTTGACTCCACTTGAGATCCAATGTGAATATCGACTTCTCCTTTTGATACCTCCCCACACAAGAGGTCAATATTTTAAATCGGCCAAGATTCATAAAATTAAAAATAATTATACGATGTTTCTTCTAACTTCGCACAATGCCGATATTACTTATGTTGTGAATATGGAACACATCGGCCGATTTTTTCAGGTACCTCTGCCACAAAGGCTAAAATAATAATATTTCTATAGGCCATAGATGTAATATAAATATGGAAATTGTTAGTCCACTCCTTCCGGTACACCCCCACCCCCCCCAAAAAAAATATAAAACATGTTGATTACCAAAAAAGAAAAAAATCAAATATGCACTCAGCGTTAACTGAGGTAATTCTAACTATATCACAAAAGTTTTAAAAAACACAAGGGTGTAGTTTGAGGGACACAATTGAAACCTATTGTTTTAATGATGTATATTTATGGATTTAAATGTCAAAAGTTATAATTTCAAAAAAAAAAAAAAAAACAAATAACTGGTATTAAAATTTTGGTACAGTGTCAGACAAAATGCAAAACAAAAAATTAAAAAAAAAATATTTGTATCTCGCCGTAATTCAAAAAGTAATCCTATTTCATTTTTATTCAATATACCCCACAAAATACTCAAAATAGGCTTTCTTTTCCATCAACATTAATACTTTTCACAGAAAATAGAAAACCAAATATTTGTTAACAAAACATATTTTACCTTATTGAAGTAATAGCTGACTATAATCAAAACAATATGAAATTTAAAATTACCACCCACGCAATTAATGTGTGCCCAGATGTCTACGTCTGTAACCTATGACAAATAATCCTATAAATTTATCTACGTTAATAATTCTAAATTGTAAAAGCATTAGTCATTATTTATTACATACGGCAAATAACTAATGTAGGTTTGAGGTAGAAAAAAAGATATAAGTTTATGAATTTAACCATGATTACAATTATGAAAATATTAGGATAATAAGACTACTTATTTTTATAGAAAACTATAATGCATTGTATGAAGGAGTATTGATGTATACAAATATCATATACAGAGTGAGATGAAAAAACTGCAACCAACTGCAGACTGCTGTCATTCCTAAGTCACTCGTCCGACAGCTGTTAAAATTATTCCAGTGACAGCTCATTATATTTATATTGTTTACAAGCGTAAAAAATCATTTTGGTGAGAATTTTTAGAAAAAAAGTTGTTCGTGATGGAATTCAACCGTGATGGTGTGATTTCTTTATATTTGGCTGGAAAATCAAAAGTGGGTATCGTTAGAGCACTCCAGCAAAGGTGATCAATTCGAACAACTTTAAGGTTATTGTAAGATTTGATGCTATTGCCGACATTTTTTGTTTTCATTCATAAAAATAAAAAAAAAATGTAAATCCCAGCAAGGAAAGCTCAAAAGTCGCTCGTGGCCGACTATATGATACCTTACACCACTGTGCATATTTTATAGAGCTCCAGTAATAGAAACATTTATATTGCAATTTCTGAGCTCTATGAGATATCTGGTACAAAATATGATTATGGTAGAGTGCATATACCGAAAGTTTTGAGAGATTTAAACACCAAATCGGATGAATATATATATGGAAGCGAATTTGAAATTCTTGCTTCTATGCAAAATTCGGTTGAAGTGCGAAAATCCATTTGGACTAATATTAGCCATTTGGTGTACAATAAACCTGAAATCGGATAATAATATGGGAGCTATATCCAATCTGAACCGATTTTTATAAAATTGAAAAAAGCTATTTCTTGTATCCGATATCTGGTACCAAATATTATTCCTCTATCATGCATTTTACGAATTTTAGGGACTTAAACACCAAATCGCATTCAATTTATATATATGGAATATATAGCTATATCTTAACCGATTTTTGATGTATTTGCATCTAGGCTTAACTAGGCCGAATGTGCTAAACTTCTGGCTGTTTGGGCTGATATTGGCCATTTGGTGCTCAATTAACCCGAAATCGACCGAAATTATATATGGGAGCTATATCTAAATCTGAACCGATTTCGATAAAATTTAAAACAACTATTTCTGAGCTCTACTTGATATCTAGTACAACATATCACGGTTGTGGTTAGGAAGGTGAGGGATTTAAAGACCAAATCGGATGAAACACTCACAGCGTTGCCCATATTCGACGGACCCATCTGGCAACGTCATAACTTTTGACAGAGATGTCACATCGCTTAATGACATACCGCGTTTGAAGCGTCAGTCCAAGCAGATTTTTACCATGAACCAATACACGCCACGCGAGCGCTCTGAAATAGTTGAAATTTACATTCAACAGAAGAAGTCAATTGTGAAAACTCAACGTGCTTTTAAAACATTAAAAATGTGAGAAGTGCGACTTCTAAAAACACCATTAGGCTCTTTCTAATCCGAAGAGGCCATATAAAAGTCGACCAAGGCGATCGGCCGAGAATATCGCTGTCGTACGGACCAGTGTTGAGAGGTCCCCAAGAACATCCCAAAAACGCCGTTCTCCGCAGTTGGGCATGGCTCGGTCCACTTTACAACGGATTATTCGCATTGATTTGCATTTGTTCCCGTACAAAATTCAATTGACGCAAAGAATGTTGCCTGCGGACAAGCCTCGTCGATTGGAATGGGCCCAAAGAGTCATGGGTCCGTCGAATATGGGCAACCCTGTGTATGGGAGTTATAGCTATATTAACCCATTTTCATCAAATTTTATGTACTTACTTCTGGGCTGAATTCGGTCGAAAGTACCAAAATCGTACATAATAAATCTCAAATAGAATGAAGATGTATATGGGAGCTATATCCAAACCGATGTTGATATCATGTCTGATGTTGATATCATATCTGATATCTTGTACCAAATATCATGTTTGTGGAGTGTATATTACGAAAGCGAGGGACTTAAACACCACATCGGATGAAACATATATTTCGGAGCTATAGCTATATCTGAAGCGATTCTCACCAAGTTGTAAATCTTAATTTCTTGAATGAATTCGCTTGGAAGTGGAACATTTCACTCACTCTGGGCTGAAATTAAACAGTTGATGCACAAGAGACCTAAAATTGGACGAAGAAATATAGGGGACCTATGTCCAAATCTGAACCGATCTTGTTAAAATTTGAATCATGTATTGCTGGGCTGAATCTTATATCTGGTACTAAATATCATTTTGGTGGAGTGCATATAACGAATGTAAGGGACTTAAACAGCAAAATCGGATGAAACATATATATGGGAGCTATAGCTTTATCTGAACCGATTTTCACCAAGCACATGCTTGTAGGCTGAATTCGATCGGATGAGAAAAATTCACACCATTTGGACTGATATTAACCATTTGGTGCACAATAAACCTAAAATAGGATGAAGATATATATGGGAGCTATATCTGAATTTGGACCGATTTTCACCAATTTCATTAGGGTTCGTCCTTGAGCCAAACTAATATTATTTAGAAAATTTCATGTCAATCGAATTATAAATTCGACCTGCACTTTGTTTACAAAATTACATGGACAGACGGACGGACGGAAATGCATTAATCGACTCAAAATGTGATTTTATGCTGATCACCAAAAGGAACTATGGGTCTATCTCGTTTCCTTCTCCATGTTACAAACAAATGCACAAAGACATAATACCCTTACTACTATGTGGTGTAGGTTATAATTATGGCGTTTGACTTTGTTGCATTTTTTATCCCACCCTGTATATATTGTACACATTTTGCTATATATCCTATATCTTGCCTATTATCATCAATGTAATAGTCAGAAGTGACTATAAAATGTATTTCGCCGTGATCAAAAATATTCAGGATTTATTGAAAATGTTTGTATAATTGTACACAAAGGTTTTGGTCCATTTCAACGTCTTACCGTCCAAATTGGTAGGCTTCTGTCCTTATTGAATTGAATGATTTAAAATTAAGATGAGACAAGAGACGGACGGACACACATAGTTACATAAACTAAGCCCTGCGAATAGGAAGATTCATATAATGTCCCAACACACATAGTGTTCTAAGGTATAAGAACAAAGAAAAAGAAGTAGGAAAACATTAAGTTCAGCCGGGCCGAACTTTTAATGCTCTCCACCTTAGAGTAATGGAAACACTAGAACCAATTATGACCCACAAATACCAATTTTTAGACATATTCGTGGGAAAATTTGGCAAAAATCATCAAAATACCGAATATCGGGAGGTACCGCTATATAGGGCTATACAAAAGCGTGGACCTATACAAACAATACTTCGGCAACGGAGCTAGAACTCATTATGACCTACAACTACCAATTTTCAGAGAAATCCGTGAAAAAATGGTACCGTTATATGGGAACTATACCAAATAGTGGACCCATACATGCAATGTTTCGCCACCGGAGCTGAAACCGATTATGACCAACAAATACCAATTTCTAGACAAATCTGCGAAGAAATGTGGTAAAAACCATTAAAATTCCAAATATCGGGAGGTACCGTTTTATGGGGGCTATACCAAATCGTGGACCCATACATGCAATGTTTCGCCAAAGGAGCTAGAACCCATGATGACCTACAAACACCAATTTTTAGACAAATCCATCAAAATACCGAATATCGGGGGTACCGTTATGTAGGGACTATACCAAAACGTGGACCGATATATCTCATTTTCAATACCAACCATCCTAGACACAATACAAATTATTCTGCTAAATTTTGGCGCTCTATGCCAAATAATATGGGCTGTATCGTGATTTCAACAGACAAATAGACGGACAGACAGACGGACATTGTTAAATCAACTTATAATTTTATGCTGATTATGACTATATATATATACTTTATGGGATCTACGACGAATATTTAAGGATGTTACAAACGGAATGACAAAGTTAATATACCCTCCTTGCCAAGGGGGAGGGTATAATAATAAGTGTGGAATGTATTTTTAATTAATCTATCAAACCTAAATATTTTGTTTATTATTTGTATAGAATATTTTTTCATTTGACTCGAAAAACGAAATTTTATGTTTCTTCATGAAACTCACTCACTTACTTCGATCCCATTGGAAGGAAGATCTAAGCCGTATTTTGAAAAGGTACTAAAAACACCCCTTTGGTGAAACGCTTAAGGGCTTAATATTTTTGACCGAAATAATCCTTGTATTCTTGTCGGTAGTATTGCAGAAGACTCGGTATACCTAAAATGAATGTGTTCATAATATGCCGCATTTTTCCTGTTATTATTGAAAAAAAAAATAGTTTATTTTAATAATATGAACTTCTGCCTCACATTATTATTTGCTTTACAATGAATATTTGTTGCGTTGCAACATTTTTAAATAAATCAATTTAAAATGGATTACTCGTAATTGTGTTTACATTTACAATAAAGAAGAATTTACTAGGAATTGATGGATTTAGCAATAAATGAAATGGACTGTTGTTGACCATTGGAAAATTCTGTATGAAAACCATATTATGGTATACCAACTAATCTGTGTCTGCAGCAATTGAAAATTAATACCTAAATAATTAAAAATTCTATTTCAATTGTTGGTGAAATATAAATTTGAAATAAGACCACAACTCAATTATTTGCATTATTTGATATATCTATGTTTTATTTATTTACTTAAAATTCCATACTTAATTGCCTTTTGCAAATTTGTTAAAATTGACATATGGCGGTCTTATTTTCTGTGAGAGGCCACAAAAAATTACAAGATGTAGCATTTGAATCTCTGTGTGTTGTATAGTATTAGAACGGAAATTGTAAAAATATGTAAAAAGCGATCCAAATGATTTGTATACCTTTCACTATTAAGTAGGACGGTACATTTCGTTTGGAAAACTGTGAATGTATATTAGATGGCAACAATCCTGAATGTAGATCAAAGATCCTGGTCCTCCCCATATTCGGTGCACAGACGATTTGAAACACATTTTGGTGTCAAAACCTCTTGATATTATAATAGTACATCGTCATATTCGACATTTTGACTTTAGCCACACGGAATTGTATGAAATTTACCTGCTGCGTGAGCATACAATTCTAAGTCGATTTCCGTCCGTCTGAACATTTGTGGAAATCACTCTAGCTTCCGAACGAAATGAAATGATGAAATTTACTCAAATATATATTATGTCTGCAGGACTTTTGGTATTAAAATGGGCAATATAGGTCCACGTTTTGGTATAGCCCCCATATAACGGTACCTCACGATATTCGGTATTTTTATAATTTTAACGACATTATTCACTTAAATTATACCGAAATTTGAAATTTGAAGTTCGTAATACATACTACAGCCTATGACAGAAAATTGTCTGTGCAGGTCCACATCTTCGTATAGCCCCAAAATAACGGTTTCACATTTGAATATTGTAATCGTTTATGACAAAAGTTACCTATGCTGGTCTACGTCGTCGTATAAACCCTAATATAACCGCTACATTCCATATTTTTAAGATTTTAACAGAATTTTTAACTGATTTTATTTTTTGAAAATTGCCAAAATAGTTCTAAATGGGGAAGAGTATTCAAAGATCGGCCCGGCCGAACTTGCAGCTTTTTTACAATTCTGGTGAAAAATTTCCTTAAATTATCATTAAAATATCGGGAGGTACCGTTATATAGGGGCTCTACGAAGACGTGTAAGTGGTGAAGGGTATAAAAATAATCCTTGCTGGCAAGCGTTTTAGCTCAAATGAAAATGCAATTAAATAACTATTTTAGCGACCTTGTGGAAAACTATTTTAATCAAGCGTTGGACGTAGTGTATTGAAGTTTCAGGAGATTATATATTGAAAAATAAAAGTATTTTTGAAAAACTAACTATTCTCTTTCATTGTAGGGCTAAGAAGTTTTCAAACCGCCCTCATAACAGATCCTTTTTTTACATTTAGCTAAAAAATCAATAACTAACAATTACTCTTCCTTTTTTCATTATTCGATAATTAAAACAGGTGCTTTATTGGCAATAAAATGGCTGTGTTGTCATAGCACATTTAAAATTGTGTGATGTGTATCTGTCAATATACATTCAAACGTTGTTGAGGAGATATTGCTAATGGTGTTAATATAATTATTATGCATGAATGGTGTCAATCACCTGGGGACATGATGGCACAAAAACATGTGCATTATGTAAACACAAAATAAATATTACACACCGTAAAAAATTCTGAGAGTTGGAAAACAAATTTACAAAAATAAAATAAAATAAAAAACTTTTACATATAATGCTCAAACCTTCATCAAATGCTAAAAACATTATCTAAAATTTTACTTTTTGAAAATACATTCTTAAAGTCCAATACAATTTTAAGGAATTAACGAATCTGGAAATTAGCATTGCATATTTATACTTAAATACGTTGTCATTTATTTTTCATCCCAAAACTATAAAACTATTCATTGTGTAACCCGCTATTGTTTTTTGTTCATAGAACTGAAATTCCTATTTTGCTAAACTAATTAGAACATGTTGTAAATTAATCTTTTACTACGCTATTGTTTTACTTAAAGGAGAAGCCACAATAACCACCGGAACAATTTTTAGGATACATCCACAAAAATGCTATGACACAAAAATGCTATGACAAAAAAGGCCAACAGCAGGAACGAAAGTACTACCCGTAACACAAACAATAGATAATGAATTGTTTTGTTTTCACAAAAGAGATAATGGAAAATTAAAAATACAAAAAACTTTATGTTTTGTACTGTACATCATTATGGCCTTAAAATTTACATCGTGTGCTTGACAAATTAGTGGATCTGTCCTTATTTTTAAACCCTCCATCACCGTTATCACTCATATAACGATATCTCCAGATATTCGGTATTTTGATGATTTTAGCGACATTGTTCACCGGTATTTGAAGTTCGCAAAGAATGCTACAGTCTATGACAGAAAATTGTCTGTGCACTTCCACGTCTTCGTATATCGCCCATATAATGGTACCTCCCGATATTCGGTATTTTGATGATTTTAGCTACATTATTCATCGGAATTTTTTCAAATTTGGTATTTGATACTGTAGCCTTTGGCATAAAATTGTCTGTGCAGCTCCACATTTTGATATAGCCCCCATAGCTACATTATTCTCCGAATTTCAAGTTTCGCATTTGAATATTTTAATGGCTTATGACAAAAATTGCCTATGCAGGTCCACGTCGTCGTTTAGATCCTAATATGACGGTTACATTTGATATTTTTAAGATTTTAACAGAATTTTTAACGGAGTTTACTTTTTTTGAAAATTGCCAAATTCGTTCCAAATGGTGAAGGGTATTCAAAGTTCGACCTGGCCAAACGTACAGCTTTTTTACTTGTTTCTTTTTTATCATTTGTACGTAATTTAGGCTACATTTTCTATCGGATTTGTTTAAAATTAGTTATTTTTTATTTATAATGGGTTCTACAGCCGTTGTCAAAAAATTTTATATATTGGTCCACGGTTTTCATACAACTGTACCCACCCATATCAGGTCTTTGATAATTCTAGCCATATTTATACCCTCAGCCATATGGCTACAGAGGGTATATATCATTTGATACGACCAAAATGTGCCTAGTCGAGTTAACGGTTTTAGACACTAGGTCTCTTTGGACCAAATCCGTTTCAGGACATGTGGGGTCGATCTAGCGATGTCCGTCCTTCAGTCTAGTCTGGCTGGCTGGTGCGCACGATAACTCTCGAAGGGACTATCCGATTTCGTCCAAAGTTGGTACATCATAATATTATTTTCAAACTTAGATCGAGTTCGGAGATGGGCAATGTCGGTCCACTCCTTCTGGTACCTCCCACACAAAATGTCAAAATTTTCAAAGAAACGAATTTATTGCACAGAAAGAGGAAGAATAATCCGATTTTGCTCCAACTTTGCGAATCGTAATATTTTCATCAGTGCTAAGTCAGGTGTGAAAATGGACAATATCGGTTCACTCCTTCATGTACCTCCCCCACAAAGGGTCAAAATTTTAATTACAAAATTTTAATTACTACAATAATTACAACTCTCATAAAATGTGATGTAAGAGTCCGATTGTCTTCAAATTTCACACATCTCAATAATTTTACTATCCCAAGGTCTGGTGTAAAGGTGGAATACATCGGTCCACTCCTTCTGGTACCTCCCCCACAAAGAGTCAAAATTTTGCGTATTCATGAAGCCATAAAACACGAAATTAACATCCGATTCCTCCCCACATAGGGTTCTAGAGAACAAAATGCTCAAAGAAAGCGAAATAGGTATCCAAATCTCTTCAAATTTCACACATTATATTATTTCTGTTAAAGCAGGATCAGTGGTTAAGACGATATATATTTGCGAACCCCTTCTTGTATCTCACCCACAAAGAGTCACAATTTTCAATACTTCTATCTGTCATAACTTGCGAAACAAGTCGGCTATATCTAAATATTTCTCTTAACCAGATATCTGATATGAATATATGTTTTATCAGAATTTATGACTTCGCAATAAAATTGGATAAAAATGTTCGACTTACTGCAAATGATGCAAATACTAATATTTTTATGTATACTAGATGAAGTATGTGATCGGCTTTATCTGTAACCTCCAAAAATATGCACATATCTCACATAAGGAATAGGAAGTAGTCGATATAGCCCGAATATATATTTATTTATATCAGTCTTAGGTCAGAAACGAATTGTCCAATATTGGCCAACTGCTTCGGAACCTCTCCCATAAAGGGTCAAAAGTTTGAATAATCTTAACTCAAGGCTGGGGGTATACATCTGTCGGCAGAACTGACAGATACTATTTTACTTGTTTTTTTTTTTTACTTTTTTATTGCAAATAAAAAGTAGTGAAGAGGGTGGCAGCCGTATGTAGTTAATTAAATTGGCTCTTTATACCCTCCACCATGGTAAGGGGTATATTAAATTTGTCATTCTGTTTGTAACAAATTTTCCAAGTTTGACTTTATTGTTCCAAGACTTTGTAACAAGTTCTACATCGGGTGGCGAAACATTGCCTGTATAGTTCCACGTATTTTTTTTATCATTTTTACGTAATGTTACGATTTAGGCTACATTTTTATCTGTTCAAAATTATATATGTTAAAAATTAGTTATTTGTAATTTATAATAGATTCTACAGCCGGTGCCAAAACATTGTCTGTATTCGTCCACGGGTTTCATATAACTAGCCACATTTTTCCACAGAATTGTTTGGTATGGCACTTATATGACAGTTCTACCCACTTTATTGTATTTTATTATATTGTATTTTGAAAATTTTAACTGCATTTAGTCCATTCGATATCACTCGTATTTACATTTCAATGGCAGATCAAGGGAATTTTTTAGGAAAATGTTAAAAAATTGTTGCTTAAAGTTCGTAATAGGTATCTATCTGACAGAAAATTGTTTACATAGGACCACGTTTTCATATGTCTCTCATATATTGGTACCTCTTGATATTCGTTATTTTTTGATTTCAGTCTGACTTGTATTCAATATATGATGCCCTTAGTAGGTACTCTCTGGCGGAAACTGTTCTCTAAAGTTCTAGGTTTTCGTATAGCTTCCATATACATTTTCGATGATTTAATTCGTTATTTTTCTTAAATAATATATATCGTTCTAATAGAATGACTCAAGAAAACGGACTTCTTTTCAAAATGGTAAAGCGGATTAAATTACCCCTTTTTTCGTTTGAATAACAACAGATTTCCATTATTATTATTCCATCCATCCTTAAAAAGGAGGGTATATTAACTTTGTCATTCCGTTTGCAATATACCTAAATATTCGTCGAAGATGCAAAAAGAAGATGCAGCAAAAAAAATCTAAGTCGATTTACCGATGTCCGTCTGTTGAAATCTTCAAAGCTTCAAACTTGGGCACAACAATTTGTATTTTGTCTGGGATGGTTGGTATTGATCCATTTTAGTATAGCTGCCGATATTCGGTACTTTGATGATTTTCATTGCATTTTTTACGGATTTGTATAAAAAGTGGAATTTGGTTCTAGCTCCGGTGACGGGACATTGTATGCATAGGTCACGTTGTCGTATAGCCCCATATAACAGTACCTTTCGATATTCGGTATTTTGATGATTTTTGCCACATTTTTCCAGGGATTTGTCTAAAAGTTGGTATTTTTTTCAAATTTCACATTTAAGACTCGCAATAGATAACAATCCTTGTAGTATAAAGTTGTCTATATAGGTTCCCGCCTTGGCCATATACGGCCTCACTCACTTTACGTTTTTTTGATAACTTTAACTGCATTATCCAAACGGTCATACTGACATTTGTAGTAGTAGCTTGAATTCTGATATATACAGAATACACAGCATCAGCTACTGCTCGAGATCGGTTCATGTTTTTATATAGCTTCGATATACATCTTCATTCGATTGTACGGTTATTGCTCAACATATATGTAACATCAACCCAAATTTAATAGATTTTTTCATATTCAACCGAATTTACCATTTGGTAAAACTAGGCCCGGATTATCTATTACTCCAATAAATATTTTTATACTCTCCACCATAGTATGGAGGGTATATTAAGTTTGTCATTCCGTTTGTAACACCTAGAAATATACATTTTAGACCCCACAAAGTATTTATATTCTTGATCAGCATAAAATTCTATGTCGATTTAGCCATGTCTACCCGTCTGTCCGTCTGTGGAAATCACTCTAGCTTCCAAACGAAATGAAGTTGGTTGATAAAATTTTACTCAAATGTGTATTATGTCTGCATGACTTTTTGTATTGAAAATAAGCCATGTAGGTCCACGTCTTCGTATAGCCCCCATATAACGGTACCTCCCAATATTCGGTATTTTGATGACTTTAGCGACATTATTTACCGGAATAATTTCAAATTTTGTATTTGAAGTTCGTAATAAAGCCACACTGTTCGTAATAAATACTAAGGCTTAAGACAGAAAATGGGCCATGTAGGTCTACGTCTTCGTAGAACCCCATAACGTTACTTCCCGGTGTTCGTTATTTTAATGATTTCAGCGACATTATTCACCGGAATTGTTTCAAATTTGGCGTTTGAAGTTCGAAGTGGATACTACAGCCTATGACAGAAAATTGTCTGTGCAGGTCCACGTCTTCGTATAGCCCCCATATAACGGGACCCTCGATATTCATATTTTGATGATTTTAGCGACATTATTCACCGGAATTATTTCAAATTTTGTATTTGAAGTTCGTAATGGATACTACAGCCTATGACAGATAATTGTTTGTGCAGGTCCACATCTTCGTGTGGCCCCATATAACTTTACTTCCCGATGTTCGGTATTTGGAGGATTTCAGCGACATTATTCATCGGAATTGTTTTAAATTCGGCGTTTGAATTTCGTAATGAATACTACAGACAATTTTCTGTCTGTGCAGGTCCACGTTTTATAACCCATTATAACCCATGGTTCCTCCCTATATTCGGTATATTGATGATTTTAGCTACATTACAAACAGATTTTTTTCAAGTTTCGCATTTGAATATTGTAATAGATTGTGACAAAAATTGGCTCTGCATGTCCACGTCTTCGTATAGACCCTAATACACGACTTCTTTCGGCATTTTTTAGATTTTAACAGAATTGTTAACGGATTTTATTTTTTTAAAATTGCCAAATTTGTACCAAATTGACGCCGAACGTAAAGCTTTTTTACTTGTTTAATAAAATCCTTATCGAAGTCATACAATACCGCGATGTTATTTAGTTCATAGTTGGCATGATCTAGTTCAAATAAATTCCCAATATACACTTTTTGGTTACAGGAGCTTTACTAAATACGCGTAGTGGTTTAGAGTATTATGTAGTCTTCTACGCCAGACTTTTGACCTTTCCTTATTAGTTTTTACACCACATTTTAGCGAAGGTTGTAAATTTTCAATGTACCTTTTTGAAATCACTGCGGACATTAAATATGCTTAATTAAAAAAATTAAATTTTCCCCTACCTTAATATGTTACCCACATAGATTTTTTAATTCTCATTTTGGCAGTGAAAATATCTTAAAACTTTCTCATTGTAGCCTTGCTGGTATCCATCATATGTGGACATGTTCATAAAATGTTTTGTACTTTTGGGACACATGACGAATAAGCTATTTTTGGGCTGTTTTTTTTAATCCTACCAGTGCGTGTATATGTCCCATCAATAATTCCATGTCATACATCTCGTTTTCCGGGAACTTCAATCAATGGTATGTGCAGGAATTTTACAATTTTTTGTGAATTGATAAAAAATTAAAAATTTCGTGCTACTCAAACATAGCGAATATTCTTCTATAAGAGATTCACGAGGTAATTATCTCTAGATGGGGAAATGGGATATATCGGCAGCTTGGGGTATGTTGAAACTTGTATTCATATTGCATCTAGGATTGAACATTTGCTCTTTTATGCATTAAATTAAATATCTCCTGTTCATTGCTAACAACTTCCACGACGTACTGTCGTCAAACAGTCACTAACTCATTTACATGGCGTTGTGGGAATCAAATCAAAGTATATTCATAAATAAGTAAAAACAAGTAAGCAAAGGCTACAGTCGAGCGGGGCCGACCGTTGAATACCCTACAACACTATAATAAACGATACAATTTATATAGGAGAGATACTCGAAAGAATTCCACAAGATATTGTGACAAATAATAAAAGAAACCCATCAGGTTTCGTTCTCTAATTTACGAATAATAACAACTTAAACTAATTTCCTCATTTCCAGTTTATTGGTAGATGTTGCACGTAAATGGTCTTCCTAGATCTGGAACCAATATTTCCCAAAAACCTATAATCTCTCAGAAGTGGCAAAAGATTAAGATTTTTTATTGGTTTTTGACTGAAACGCATCTATATGAGATACAGACATTTGACTATATTCTTCAACGAAATCAGCCCAACGAAATAGTCAGAAGTGCGTCTTTCCTGTATTTGTGAACTCTCCAACAAGTCACTGTAATGGACATTTTCGTATTTTGTCTACAAAAGTTGGCAAACTATTTCACACATTGAATATTTTTGGATGGCCATCCAAAACTGCTTGGCTTTTGCAATCGGTTGATAATTACAACCTGCTGACAATTTTACAGTTTTTTGGTCTATTTCAACCCCTAAATATATGGCGATCATCTCCAAAAAGAGTAGGCTTCTATTCTGACCCTCATCTTATCCCCATGCAAAATATCGTAAGGATCGGGCCATAAATGCGATCTATATATGATATCCTGATATCCTAACTACTTAGTTTTGTTAGCTGTAGAAATATTACCAAATATTTAATTCGAAATTAAAATATGCCAAAAATATGACAAAATTGAAAAAATATGAGAAAATTTTACAAAATCAATATTTTCATCTTTAGAGAGATATTTTTATGCGATTTTTTAGACGTTGTTTCTTTCCTGCCAAGAGGCTATTCTGAATTAATGAGAACTGTTGAAATCAGTTCAGCCGTTCTCGACATATAAGAGATCTTTCAAGCATATCTTCTTTGATAGACATATATATCGCACATATTTTGCTATATATCCGATTTGTTGGATGTTAACATCAATGTAAAGATCAGAAGTAACCTTGTCATGGCTTTGTGATTTCGCCGGTAATTAAAATATTCGCGGTTTAATGAAAAATTTTGAATTTTTTCAACACAAAAGATATGGTCTATTTTACCCGCTAAATATTATCCGATGACCACCCAAAATGGTAGGCTTCTTCCCTGCCCTAAACTCTAGCTACATGCGTCGATTGGTCTATAATTGCGACCTGTATAGCTACTGCAAAATCCGACATTTTTTCAGTATTTGGTCCATTTCAACCCCTAAACATTTGGCGATCATCTCAAAAAGAAATAGGGTTCTATTCTGACCCTAGCCCCACCTCCATTCTAAATTTCATAAAGATCGGGCCATAATTGCGACCTGTAGAGTGATTACAAATTAACATGGACAGACGGACAGACGGACAGACGGACGGACATACATAGCTAGATCGACTCAGCTCGGCGAGATAGGAAGATCCATATATACTTTCCTATGTGGGAAACCAATATTTCGTGGTGTTACATAATTTTTGGCCCAATCAAACTTATAATACCCCCAACACATAGTGTTGTAGGGTATAAACATTAAGTTCGGCCGGGCCAAACCTTTAATACCCTCCACCTTAGGGTAAAGGAAAGATTAGAAGAAATGTGGCAAAAACCATTAAAATGCCAAATATCGGCAGGTACCGTTATATAGGGGGTATACCAAATCGTGGACCTACACATGCAATGTTTCGCCAAAGGAGCTAGAACCCATTATAACCTACAAATACCAATTTTCAGACAAATCCGTGAAAAAATGTGGCAAAAATCATGAAATTACAGAATATCGGGAGGTACCGTTATATGGGTGCTATATATATATATGATTACAATGACTCGCCACACGAACTGGGACCCATTATGATCTACACCTACCAATTTTCAGAGATATTTATTTATTTATTTATTACTCATACATGCAATGTTTTGCCACCGGAGTTGGAACCCATTATGACCAACAAATAACAATTTTTAGACAAATCCGTAAAAAAATGTGGCAAAAAAATTAAAATACCGAATATCGGGAGGTACCTTTATATGGGGGCTATACCAAAACGTGGACCTATACATGCAATGTTTTGCCACACGCACAGGGACCCGTTATGACCTACAAATACCAATTTACAGAACGTGGACGGATATATCTCATTTTCAATACCAACCATCCTAGACACAGTACAAATTGCTCTGCTAAATTTTGGCGCTGTACGTCAAATAATGTGGGCTGTATCGTGATTTCAACAGACATACAGACGGACGTCGTTAAATCGACTTAGAATTTTATGCTGATTATGAATATATATACTTTATGGGGTCTACGATGAATATTTAAGGATGTTACAAACGGAATGACAAAGTTAATATACCCTCCTTTCCAAGGTGAAGGGTATAAAAACTATAAATGATGACGCAAATCATATGCTTATGGTTCACACGCGCCATAGCTCAGACGTAATGCTGCCTATTATAATTTGTCATGTTTTTGTTTGGCATAACAACCTATAATGTTTGCCATACAAGTTTATTTGCTCAGGCATGTGGGTGTTTTCCATTAATGCATTAACTAGTTGCTTAACTCATAAATATGACCTTGACAATGAACATTTGTAAGAAACATATGTATACGCATAAAGCAAAAATCCATTGAACCAATTATCGCAACCACACATAAAAACGAAAATAAATAATGTAGCTTCCTTTTGTAGTAAAGGTTTAATATGTCGTACACCAACGAACTAATGCTGTTAAGTACAAAGCCACTGCGATCCTATAGAAATTTTAATATCTCTCAAACTATTGGATTATAATTGGATTATTTGGAAAATGCAATTCAAGTTGTAAAATTGCAAAACATCCAGCTATGTGACCAAAGAATTGTTCTATTAGTTTTACATGCCTGTGCGAAATCCAACGTTCCAGACCGTGATTGGGTAACAAATTTATGTGTCAAAAATTTTCAACATTGAACATGTTTTTAATATATTGCCCATAGAATCCCATCCCAAATTGAAGGGATTTTCCAAGATTTTGGAAAACATTTTCAATAGGTTTTGATGTATTTAGGAGTTTTGGATACTGAATACAATATATATCTCCATGCCAAAAATTGTCAACAAGTATTCATTCACTCTAAGAGTTTACTGCTATTGCAGTTAGAAGTGAAAATATAAAGGTCTTTGAGTAAACAAGTAAAAAAGCTGTAAGCTCGCTCGTCCACCCTCCACCATTTGGTACAAATTTGGCAATTTTGAAAAAAAAAAATAAAATCCGTTAAAATTCTATTAAAATCTTAAAAATACCGAATGTAGTCGTATATTAGGATCTATATGACAAGCTATTACAATATTCAAATGCGAAACTTGAAAAAAATCTGTTTGTAATGTAGCAAAAATCATCAAAATACCGAATAGAGGGAGGTACCATGGGAGTTATAAAACGTGGACCTGCACGTATAGTTACAAACGGAATGATGAACTTAATATACCATACTATGTATGGTGGAGGGTATAACAAGTTGACACAAAAGAAGGATGCATGCGTAGGTGCAACATTAGTTATGGACAATGTGCTGAGCGGCATGTTGAGTGAAGAATCGTCGAATATAATATCGCTCAAAATAATGTGGCTTAGAAGACTATATGTAAAGGAAGGATTAGTATTAATACGTGTTAAATGTTTACCCATATTGTTAAGTTATTTATCCGTTTGAAACATTCTTAAGTATTCGTCGTAGACCCCACAAAGTATATATATTCATGATCAGCATGGAATTTTAAGTCAATTTACGATGCCCGTCTGCCTGTCTTTCCGTCTGTTGAAATCACGATATAGCCCACATTATTTGACGTAATTTGACACAACAATTTGTATTGCGTTTATGATGGTTGGTATTGAAAATAAGTAAAAAACCAGTAAGGAAAGCTCAAAAGTCGGGCGGGGCCGACTATATGATACACTACACCACTATGCATATTTAGTAGAGCTCTCGTAAAAAGGTTTATACAGGGCATTTCAGAGCTCTATGAGATATTTGGTAAAAAATCAAAATCTATCTAATTCTATCGTGCATTTTACGAACTATAACTATCTGTGAACCGGGTTTCTCCAAATTTGACGTATTATCTTCTAGACTGAATTCGGTCTTATGTACGAAAATTCAGGTGATTTGGGCTGATATTGACCATTTAGTGCACATTTAACCCGAAATCGGATGAAGATATATATGGGAGCTATGTCCAAATCTGAACCGATTTCGATAAAATTTAAAACAGCTATTCATGTGCTCCATCTAATACCTGGTACCAAATATCACGGTTGTGGAGTGAATATTACGAATGTAAAGGTCTAAAACACTAAATCAGATGAAACATATATATGGTTGCTATATCTAAATCTGAACCGATTTTCACTAAATTTGATATACTTGCTTCTAGGCTGAAGTTGGTCCGATGTACTAAAATTCAGTCCATTTGGACTTATATCGGCCATTTGGTGCACAATTAACCCGAAATCGGATGAAGATATATATGGGAGCTATATCCAAATCTGAACCGATTTCGATAAAATTACAAACAGCTATTTCTGGGCTGTATCTTATATCTGGTACCAAATATCATTCTTGTGGAGTGCATATTACGAATGTGAGAGGCTTAAACACCAAATCGGATAAAACATATATATGGGAGCTATAGCTGTCTCTGAACCGATTTTCTCCAAATTTGATATACTTGCTTCTAGGCCGAACTCGGTTGGGTGTGCCAAAATTCAGGTAATTTGGACTGATAGTGGACATTTGGTGCACATTTAACCCGAAATCGGATGAAGATATATATGGGAGCTATAGCTGTTTCTGAACCGATTTTCTCCAAATTTGTTGTATTTGCTTTAAGGCTAATCTCGGTCACATGTGCCAAAATTCGGGCCATTTGGGCTGATATTGGTCATTTGGTGGTCAATTAACCCGAAATCGGATGAAGATATATATGGGAGCTATATCCAAATCTGAACCGATTTCAATAAAATTTAAAACAGCTATTTCTGTGCTCCATCTAATACCTGGTACCAAATATCACGGTTGTGGAGTGCATAGTAGGAATGTGAGGAACTTAAAGATCAAATCGGATGAAAGATATATATGGGAGCTATAGCTATATCTGAACCGATTTTCTCCAAATTTGATATACTTGCTTCTAGGCCTAGGCCCAACTTCTAGTTGGGTGTGCCAAAATTCAGGTAATTTGGACTGATAGTGGATATTTGGTGCACATTTAACCCGAAATCGGATGAAGATATATATGGGAGCTATATCTAAATTTGATCCGATTCTCACCAATTTCAATAGGGTTCGTCCTTGGGCCAAAAAAATATTGTTTGGAAAATTTCATCTCAATCGGATAATAAATGCGACCTGCATTTTGTTCACAAGAATACATGGACAGACGGACGGACGGACGGACGGACGGACGGACGGACGGACGGACGGACAGACGGACGGACATGCATAAATCGACTCAGAAAGTGATTCTATGAAGGTTCTCAAAAGTAATTATGGGTCTATCTCGTTTCCTTCTCCATGTTACAAACAAATGCACAAAGACATAATACCCTTACCACTATGTGGTGTAGGGTATAAACATTAAGTTCGGCCGGGCCGAACTTTTAATACACTACACCTTAGGGTAATAGAAACATTAGAACCAATTCTGACCCAATTTTTATACCCTACACCACATAGTGGTAAGGGTATTATGTCTTTGTGCATTTGTTTGTAACATGGAGAAGGAAACGAGATAGACCCATAGTTACTTTTGAGAACCTTCATAGAATCACTTTCTGAGTCGATTTATGCATGTCCGTCCGTCTGTCCGTCCGTCCGTCCGTCTGTCCATGTATTCTTGTGAACAAAATGCAGGTCGCATTTATTATCCGATTGAGATGAAATTTTCCAAACAATATTTTTTTGGCCCAAGGATGAACCCTATTGAAATTGGTGAGAATCGGATCAAATTTAGATATAGCTCCCATATATATCTTCATCCGATTTCGGGTTAAATGTGCACCAAATATCCACTATCAGTCCAAATTACCTGAATTTTGGCACACCCAACCGAGTTCGGCCTAGAAGCAAGTATATCAAATTTGGAGAAAATCGGTTCAGATATAGCTATAGCTCCCATATATATCTTCCATCCGATTTGATCTTTAAGTTCCTCACATTCCTACTATGCACTCCACAACCGTGATATTTGGTACCAGGTATTAGATGGAGCACAGAAATAGCTGTTTTAAATTTTATTGAAATCGGTTCAGATTTGGATATAGCTCCCATATATATCTTCATCCGATTTCGGGTTAATTGACCACCAAATGACCAATATCAGCCCAAATGGCCCGAATTTTGGCACATGTGACCGAGATTAGCCTTAAAGCAAATACAACAAATTTGGAGAAAATCGGTTCAGAAACAGCTATAGCTCCCATATATATCTTCATCCGATTTCGGGTTAAATGTGCACCAAATGTCCACTATCAGTCCAAATTACCTGAATTTTGGCACACCCAACCGAGTTCGGCCTAGAAGCAAGTATATCAAATTTGGAGAAAATCGGTTCAGATATAGCTATAGCTCCCATATATATCTTTCATCCGATTTGATCTTGAAGTCCCTCACATTCCTACTATGCACTCCACAACCGTGATATTTGGTACCAGGTATTAGATGGAGCACAGAAATAGCTGTTTTAAATTTTATCGAAATCGGTTCAGATTTGGATATAGCTCCCATATATATCTTCATCCGATTTCGGGTTAATTGACCACCAAATGGCCAATATCAGCCCAAATGGCCCGAATTTTGGCATATGTGACCGAGATTAGCCTTAAAGCAAATACAACAAATTTGGAGAAAATCGGTTCAGAGACAGCTATAGCTCCCATATATATGTTTTATCCGATTTGGTGTTTAAGCCTCTCACATTCGTAATATGCACTCCACAAGAATGATATTTGGTACCAGATATAAGATACAGCCCAGAAATAGCTGTTTGTAATTTTATCGAAATCGGTTCAGATTTGGATATAGCTCCCATATATATCTTCATCCGATTTCGGGTTAATTGTGCACCAAATGGCCGATATAAGTCCAAATGGACTGAATTTTAGTACATCGGACCAAATTCAGCCTAGAAGCAAGTATATCAAATTTAGTGAAAATCGGTTCAGATTTAGATATAGCAACCATATATATGTTTCATCTGATTTAGTGTTTTAGACCTTTACATTCCTAATATTCACTCCACAACCGTGATATTTGGTTCCAGGTATTAGATGGAGCACATGAATAGCTGTTTTAAATTTTATCGAAATCGGTTCAGATTTGGACATAGCTCCCATATATATCTTCATCCGATTTCGGGTTAAATGTGCACTAAATGGTCAATATCAGCCCAAATCACCTGAATTTTCGTACATAAGACCGAATTCAGTCTAGAAGCTAATACGTCAAATTTGGAGAAACCCGGTTCACAGATAGTTATAGTTCGTAAAATGCACGATATAATTAGATAGATTTTGATTTTGTACCAAATATCTCATAGAGCTCTGAAATGCCCTGTATAAACCTTTTTACGAGAGCTCTACTAAATATGCATAGTGGTGTAGGGTATCATATAGTCGGCCCCGCCCGACTTTTGAGCTTTCCTTACTGGTTAGACATATTCCTGGGAAAATGTGGCAAAAATCATCAAAATGCCGAATATCGGGAGGTACCGCTATATAGGGCTATACAAAATCTTGGACATATACATACAATGTTTCACACACGGAGCTAGAACCTATTAAAACAAGTAAGAAAAGGCTATAGTCGTGCGGGGCCGACTATGTTATTCCCTACAACATTACAATATGTTAGAAGCCCCCTTATGTCCAAATCCATATTGGAAGTTTTCGCTTTTGAAATTAGGATTTTGACTAGGGACATTTGCCCAACATTTATGCACTCCGTCGGGCTGTTAGTTGTTGTAATCCATTTTACAGATAAATTTAATCCAATGGTCATCCAAAATGCTAGAATTCTTCCCTGTCCTCAACTCTCTTCACAGGCATGTCGATTGGCTTCAATTGTGTGATCGGAAAAATATTTCTGTTTTTGGTTAATTTGAACCACTATACCCCGTATCTCCAAATTTAGACTCATTTATATGATTTGCTTGTCTACGATATTTTTGTCAACAAAATCAGCATAAACCAGTAAGGAAAGCTCAAAAGTCGGGCGGGGCCGACTATATGATACCCTACACCACTATGCATATTTAGTAGAGCTCTCGTAAAAAGGTTTATACAGGGCATTTCAGAGCTCTATGAGATATTTGGTACAAAATCAAAATCTATCTAATTCTATCGTGCATTTTACGAACTATAGCTATATCTGAACCGATTTTCACCAAGTTTGATGTATTTGATTCTAGGCTGAATTCGGTCAGATTTGCCAAAACCCAGGACATTTGGGCTGATATTGGACATTTTGTGCTCAATCAACACGAAATTGGATGAATATATAGGAGGTATATCCAAATCTGAACCGATATTTGTAAAACTGAAAAAGAAGATATTTCTTGGCTGCATCTGATACCAAATATTATTCTTGTATCGTACATTTTTCGAATTTGAGGGACTTAAAGTACAAATCGGATGAAAGGTATATATAGGAGCTATAGCTGTATCCGACCGATTTTCACTAAAATTGATGTACCAATATTAGCCATTTGCTGCACATTTAATCCGAAATCGGATGAAGATATATTTGGGAGCTATAGCTATATCTGAAACGACTTTTACTAAAATTGGTGTCCTTGCTTCTAGGCTGAATTTGGCCAGATATGCCAAAATTCATGCCATTTCGGTTGATATTGGCCATTTGTTGCACAATTAACTCGAAATCGAATGAAGATACATATGGGTGCTATATCCAAATCTGAACAGATTTTGAGAAAATTAAAAGCGACTACTTTTGGGCTTTATCTGATATCTGGTACCAAATATCATTCCTGTGAAGAGTATGCTATGCTATACTATATCCAAATCTGAACAGATTTTTATAAAATCAAAATCGACTATTTTTGGGCTTTATCTGATATCTGGTACCAAATATCATTCCTGTGAAGAGTATATTACGAATGTAAGGGACTTAAAGAGCAAATCGGATGAAACATATATATGGAGCTAGAGCTATATCTGAACCGATTTTTACTAAAATGTGTGTACTTGCTTATAGGCTGGTTTCGGTCGGATTTGCCAAAATTCATGCCATTTGGGCTGATATTGGCCATTTGATGCACAATTAACACGAAATCGGATGAAGATATATATGGGAGGCATATCCAAATCGGAACAGATTTTAATAAAATTAAAATCAACTATTTTTGGGCTTTATCTGATAACTGGTGGAAAATATCATTTCTGTGGAGTGCATATTACGAATGTGAGGGATTTAAAGACGAAATCGGATGAAACATATATATGGGAGCTATAGCTATATCTGAACCGATTTTTACTAAAATTGGTGTACTTGCTTCTAAGCTGGTTTCGGTCGGATTTGCCAAAATTGATGCTATTACGGCCATTTGGTGGTCAATAACCCGAAATCGGATGAAGATATATATGGGAGCTATATCCAAATCTGAACCGATTTCATAAAATTTAAAACAGCTATTCCTGTGCTCCATCTAATACCTGGTACCAAATATCACGGTTGTGGAGTGAACATTACGAATGTAAGGGACTAAAACACTAAATCGGATGAAACATATATATATGCTTGCTATATCTATATCTGAACCGATTTTCACTAAATTTGATATACTTGCTTCTAGGCTGAATTTGGTCCGATGTACTAAAATTCAGTCCATTTGGGCTTATATCGGCCATTTGGAGCACAATTAACCCGAAATCGGATGAAGATATATATGGGAGCTATATCCAAATCTGAACCGATTTTCTCCAAATTTGTTGTATTTACTTTAAGGCTAATATCGGTCACATGTGCCAAAATTCGGGCCATTTGGGCTAATATTGGCCATTTGGTGGTCAATTAACCCGAAATCGGATGAAGATATATATGGGAGCTATATCCAAATCTGAACCGATTTCGACAAAATTTAAAACAGCTATTTCTGTGCTCCATCTAATACCTGGTACCAAATATCACGGTTGTGGAGTGCATAGTAGGAATGTGAAGGACTTAAAGATCAAATCGGATGAAAGATATATATGGGAGCTATAGCTATATCTGAACCGATTTTCTCCAAATTTGATATACTTGCTTCTAGGCCGAACCCGGTTGGGTGTGCCAAAATTCAGGTAATTTGGACTGATAGTGGACATTTGGTGCTCATTTAACCCGAAATCGGATGAAGATATATATGGGAGCTATATCTAAATTTGATCCGATTCTCACCAATTTCAATAGGGTTCGTCCTTGGGCCAAAAAAATATTGTTTGGAAAATTTCATCTCAATCGGATAATAAATGCGACCTGCATTTTGTTCACAAGAATACATGGACAGACGGACGGACGGACGGACGGACGGACAGACGGACGGACATGCATAAATCGACTCAGAAAGTGATTCTATGAAGGTTCTCAAAAGTAACTATGGGTCTATCTCGTTTCCTTCTCCATGTTACAGACAAATGCACAAAGACATAATACCCTTACCACTATGTGGTGTAGGGTATAAAAAGCCAGAAATTCGCCTTATGTGTATTTCGGATATCGCTGGTATTTTTATACCCTACACCACATAGTGGTAAGGGTATTATGTCTTTGTGCATTTGTTTGTAACATGGAGAAGGAAACGAGATAGACCCATAGTTACTTTTGAAAACCTTCATAGAATCACTTTCTGAGTCGATTTATGCATGTCAGTCCGTCTGTCCGTCCGTCCGTCCGTCCGTCCGTCTGTCCATGTATTCTTGTGAACAAAATGCAGGTCGCATTTATTATCCGATTGAGATGAAATTTTCCAAACAATATTTTTTTGGCCCAAGGACGAACCCTATTGAAATTGGTGAGAATCGGATCAAATTTAGATATAGCTCCCATATATATCTTCATCCGATTTTGGGTTAAATGTGCACCAAATATCCACTATCAGTCCAAATTTCCTGAATTTTGGCACACCCAACCGAGTTCGGCCTAGAAGCAAGTATATCAAATTTGTAGAAAATCGGTTCAGATATAGCTATAGCTCCCATATATATCTTTCTTCCGATTTGATCTTTAAGTCCCTCACATTCCTACTATGCACTCCACAACCGTGATATTTGGTACCAGGTATTAGATGGAGCACAGAAATAGCTGTTTTAAATTTTATCGAAATCGGTTCAGATTTGGATATAGCTCCCGTATATATCTTCATCCGATTTCGGGTTAATTGACCACCAAATGGCCAATATCAGCCCAAATGGCCCGAATTTTGGCACATGTGACCGAGATTAGCCTTAAAGCAAATACAACAAATTTGGAGAAAATCGGTTCAGAAACAGCTATAGCTCCCATATATATCTTCATCCGATTTCGGGTTAAATGTGCACCAAATGTCCACTATCAGTCCAAATAACCTGAATTTTGGCACACCCAACCGAGTTCGGCCTAGAAGCAAGTATATCAAATTTGGAGAAAATCGGTTCAGATATAGCTATAGCTCCCATATATATCTTTCATCCGATTTGGTGTTTAAGCCTCTCACATTCGTAATATGCACTCCACAAGAATGATATTTGGTACCAGATATAAGATACAGCCCAGAAATAGCTGTTTGTAATTTTATCGAAATCGGTTCAGATTTGGATATAGCTGCCATATATATCTTCATCCGATTTCGGGTTAATTGTGCACCAAATGGCCGATATAAGTCCAAATGGACTGAATTTTAGTACATCGGACCAAATTCAGCCTAGAAGCAAGTATATCAAATTTAGTGAAAATCGGTTCATATATAGATATAGCAACCATATATAAGTTTCATCCGATTTAATGTTTTATTCCCATACATTCGTAATATTCTCTCCACAACCGTGATATTTGGTACCAGATATAAGGTACAGCCCAGAAATAGCTGTTTGTAATTTTATCGAAATCGGTTCAGATTTGGATATAGCTCCCATATATATCTTCATATCAGCCCAAATCAACTGAATTTTCGTACATAAGACCGAATTCAGTCTAGAAGCTAATACGTAAAATTTGGACAAACCCGGTTCAGAGATAGCTATAGTTCGTAAAATGCACGATAGAATTAGATAGATTTTGATTCTGTACCAAATATTTCATAGAGCTCTGAAATGCCCTGTATAAACCTTTTTACGAGAGCTCTACTAAATATGCATAGTCGTGTAGGGTATCATATAGTCGGCCCCGCCCGACTTTTGAGC
The DNA here is from genome assembly GCF_030504385.1 of Musca domestica. Lineage (NCBI taxonomy): Eukaryota > Metazoa > Arthropoda > Insecta > Diptera > Muscidae > Musca > Musca domestica. The sequence goes on from NW_026712117.1 coordinate 2,128,348, forward strand.
TTTCCTTACTGGTTTCACACAAAATTAGTGGTCCATTGCTCCCGCTGTCCTAACTCAAACTTTATGCGAGACTTCGTGTCCATTGGTTTCTATTTGTGACATTTATAACGGCTGCAAAATCAGGAAAATTTTTAATTGTTGGTCCATTTCAACCCCCTAATATATTGCAGACATCTTTGAAAATAATAGGCCTAGCCCTTCTAAGCCCAACCCTACCCTTGTGAAAATTTTCGTGAGGATCGGACGATATTTACAATACTTATATAATATTCCCAACCTGTGTTGTAAGGTGAAAAAATATTACAAAATATTATAAGTCAACATATTTATTCGCATATTTTTCTGGAATTTTTTTTAGATTTTATATTTTTATGTCAAGAGGCCATTCTGAATTGACAAACTTTGTCAAAATCGGTCCAGCCATTATATATACACATTGTATATATTTCGCTATATATAACCGATATATTTACTATCGGCATCTACGTAACGGTCAGAATTGACCCATTCGTCTATTTGTGATTTCGCCGGGATTAAAAATACTCGCGGTTTAATGGAAAATTTGATTTTATTTAACTCAAATGTCACAGCCTTTTTCACCCACTAAATATTACCCAATGACCATCAAAATTGGAAGGCTTCTGCCAGCCCTAAGCTCTAGCCCCATGCTAACTTCCGCTTTGATTGGTCTATAATTGCGACCTGTAGGGCAACTGCAAAATCAGGAATTTTTTCAGTTTTTGATCCATTTCAACCCCTAAATATCATGCGATCATCTCCAAATAGGGTTCTATTCTGACCTTAAACCCACCTCCATTCTAAATTTCGTGAAGTTCGGGCCATAATTGCGACCTGTAGAGTGATTACAAATTAACATGGACAGACGGACAGACGGACATACATAGCTAGATTGACTCAGCTCGGCGAGATAGGAAGATCCATATATACTTTCCTATGTGGGAAACCAATATTTCGTGGTTTTACATAATTTTTGGCCCAATCAAACTTATAATACCCCCAACACATAGTGTTGTAGGGTATAAATGTGGCAAAAATTATCAAAATATAGAATATCGGGAGGTACCGTTACATGGGGGCTATACCAAAACGTGGACCTATACATGCAATGTTTCGCCACCGGAGCTAGAACCCATTATGACCAACAAATACCAATTTTTAGACATTCTATGAAAAAATGCGGCAAAAATCATCAAAATATCGAATATCAGGAGGTACCGTTATATGGGGGCTATACCAAAACGTGGACCTATACATGCAATGTTTCTCCACCGCAGCTAGAACCTATTATGACCAACAAATTCTGAACAAATGAGTTCTAGCCCGGTGACAGAACATTGAATATTTAGTTCCACTTTTTCTTATAGCGCACATATAACGATACCCACCGATATTAGGTATTTTGATAATCCTAGTCATATTTACCCACACAATTGTTTTAAATTTGGTATTTTAGAAGATTTGATAGATGACAATCCTAGAAGTATAAAATTGTCTATAGAGGTTCCCGTTTTAGTATAGCCTCCTCATATAACGGCTTCAATCACATTATGGTTTTCTGATAAGTTTAACTGCATCATCCAAACGGTGTTTCTGTTATATGAAGTTTAAAGTGGAACTTGAATTGAACAGATTTCGAAAGATTTATTGAAAATTGAAAGAATAAAAATTGCAATTGAAGAGAATAAGTACACACAATGTAATCAGCAGTTCTCAAATGTTTAACTATCTTCACATAAAAATCTATATAATTTGGGTCAATAATTAAGACCTCTAAAGTAAGAACAATAAAAACTAATTTCGTAATTTTGGTCACTTTTGCTAAAATTTGTGATTTGTAATTAATAATCAGACCCCATTTAAAACATTCTGTGGTTCTTTTTAAGATCATCACTATTAATTTACTGTCGACCGAATCGAACCTCATTTTATTCCACCTCTTTTATCTGCTTAATTCCACTCGAGATTTCATATTAACATATTTTCATTGATTTATTTATTACCGATAACAGCCTTAAATTTGCCATTAATTGAACGAATGGATTTCCATTAATTAAACGGATTGTTTTAACATACATACGTATTTTTCTGAAGTATAATTGTATTTAATTTTCTAAAGTTGCACAGGGTTACCAAACAGCGAAAAACGATACAACTGAGGAAAACTAATATAATTATTTAAGCCTGGTTCAAAAGATGGTCTATAGTCCAGGTATTAATTCTCCTGTTGAAAATAACACCATAAATAAGCATTTTATTAATATATCAACAACAATATAATTCAGTCGAACTATTTTGAAACATCAACTTAATTTAAATTAAAAAATTAATGTGTATTTTAGTTGCAGAATAATGTTGTCAAGAATTTGCCTCCATGTCATTTCAATTAAAATGTTCTTGCATTTTTTTCAGTAGAGAGCATCATTATGGTAAATCTGTAGTTTTAATTTTATTTACTTGTATCATTTCAATACATTACTGTCACATTCAAATGATATGTATAATTTACGCAAGGATAAACGATTTCTCGGAAAAGCCACTTAAAAAATAAAGAGGCTGGCAGAAAAAAAGAATGAGAAAATATATGTATAATCGGTATATATGAAATTTGGTGTTTGTTTTGAAGAACTTTTAATATGAAAATTATTTTTTAGGTTTTTATTAATTTCTAGCTGACCTGGCACTTCATTGACGCATTGCCGGCACTTAATTGTAGTTTTTATACCCTACAACACCTAGTGGTAAGGGTATTATGTATTTGTGCATTTGTTTGTAACATGGAGAAGGAAGCGAGATAGACCCATAGTTACCATTACCATCACTTTCTAGATTTATGGTAATCGATTTATGCATATCATGTCTGTCCGTGTATTTTTGTGAACCATGTATTTTTGTGAACAAATAGCAGGTCGCATTTATTATTCGATGGATATGAAATTTTGCAAACAATATTTGTTTGGCCTAAGGACGAACCCTATTGAAATTAGAGATAATAGGTAAAAAATTAGATATAGCTCCCATATATATCTTCGTCCGATTTGCTTTTTATTGTGCACCAAACGTGTAATATTAGCCCGAATATAATGGAATTTTTCACATACAACCAAATTAGGCCTGAAAATTAGTATGCCAAATTTGATCGAATAACTTCGTCCGATTTACGTTTTATTGTCTAATATTTGCCCAAATGGGATGGAATTTGGCACATACGACCAAATTGAGGTAGTATGCCAAATTTGGTGAAGTTCGGTTCAGATATAGCTATAGCTCCCATATATTTTGTTCATCCGATTTGTTGTATTTGTTACCCACAGCCGTAGTATGCACTCCGTAACAACGATATTCAGGGAAATATATCAAATACAGCTCAGAGATATATTTGCCAAATTTTGTCGAGATCGGTTCAGATTTGGATATAGCTCCCATATTTACCAAATGGGCAATACAAGTCCGAATTTAGAACATACAAATTCTTCGGCATATTTAGTCCTTTGAATCTTAAATAATAATTATAATTATAATCATAGCGTGTATGATTGAATTCTCCCATAAAAACTTTTAATTGTTATGTGGAGCTCACCTAAATTAGCAAAGTGGTGTAGGGTATCAGAAAATCGGCCCCGCCCGACTTTAGAACTTTCTTTACTGGTTTTTTAATATAATCCTCATCGAAGTCGTTATTTGGTGTAATATACTTCATTTAAATTCCCAATATAATTTTTTGTTGCGGGAGTTCTACTAAATCCACATAGTGTTGTAGGGTATTATATAGTCGACTCCGCATTAGACCTTTCTTTACTGGTTAATCTCTTTCAAAGAAACCTATACATTTCTCAAAAATTTAATTTTTTTTAAGACTTTAAGACTAAAACTGACACTTACCGTATCCCTCAGAAGATTTGCATTTAAATTTTCCAATTAGGAGTCTACATTATAAAAAGGTCATCATAGATCCCTGTTTTGATATAGGAGCCATAGGCGATTCCTTTAAGTTTTAATTATTGTAACGATCTTAAATTTTCTAACCTTATCAGCTAGGTAGAATATTTCAACACCACAGCATTCCCAAGTGACAACTTTATATCTTAACAAAAGCAAAAACTATGATTCAAATTTTAATTTTTTTCTGATTTTGCGACGTTTACAATTTCAAAGCAAAAATAAGTACAGCATTTTAAGTAACGTACAAGCATAAGATTGACTGACATTAATCATTTAAAGGTGGAGATTATTTTTTATCAGAATTTGAATTAATTTTGTACATGAAAATTATGTTAATTGCAATTAATTGTAGGGGCAATCAATTGCTATAGAACATGCACACAACAAACAAATGAATTATTAATTCCCCATGCGATATGGACTCTTTACGTAATAAATATATTGAAATAAATATAAAAATATTTGAAATTGACTTTTTCATGGAATTTTGTATATTACTTTGTACTTCATTGTTCTTCAGATTTGATATTTCAATTTCAATGTGAGCACAATTAAATAAACAACAACGAGCCTAATTTCTCCACTTAATATTTGTCCAATCGTTTATTTGGGCCAGTTTTATTATTTAAATAAGAAGTATATATTCCTAGTTACAAATTACAATTTACCTTGTTCAAATAAAACTGTGAAAAAAAAAAACTAATAAAAAAGTATCGGTCGGTTTTGCCGACAGATGTATACCCTCAGCCAATGTTCGATTATTTAAAAATATTTTGACTTCTGTTCTGAATTTTGAAACTCTTGACCCTCTATGGAGTGGGCTTTGAAAGAATGGGTCAATATGGTCCATTTCATTTAGATTTAGCATTTAGATATAGCAAGTTGTAAAGAATCGCTGAGTTGTTTCGCAATTTATGAGAGATAAAAGTATTGAACATCGTGTCCCCCTGGGGTGACAAACCCAGAAGGGTTTCGCATATATGTAGCATCTTCACAATAGATCTTATATTAGAAAAAATATTTGTATGTGTGAAATTTGAAGAGAGATGGATTTTTATTTCGCTTTCTTTGAGCGTTTTGTTTTTCAAAATCTTGAACGCTATGTGAAGCAGGTAGCAAAAGAAATGGTCCGACCTCTACCATCTTTATAACAGATCTTGTGTTGAAGAAAATATTGAGCTGTATCATGTCTGGAATGGAATCGGATGTTTATTTCGCTTTTTATGAGTTTCGTAGATATTCAAAATTTGAGCATTTATGAGGGAAGTACAAGAAGGAGCGGACCGATATTTCCAATTTTTGCACCAGACCTAGCACTGACGCAAATATTAGGATTTGCAAAGTTGGAGCAAAATCGGATTATCGTTTTTCTTTCTGTGGGGAGGTACCAGAAGGAGTGAATCGATATTATCCGTTTTCGTACCAAACCTAGAACTAGCGCAAATATTGGGATTTGCAAAGTTGGAGCAAAATCGGATTATCGTTTCTCTTTCTGTGCAAAAAAATATATTTTTGAAAATTTCGACCATTTGTGGGGTAGGTAACAGAAGGAGTGGACCGATATGTTCCATCTTAACACCAGACTTTGGGTTATTATAAATATTGGGATGTGTGAAATTTTAAGAAAATCAGTCAATTCCTTCTGGTACCTTTCCCACAAAATGTCGAAATTGTCAAAGAAAGTATTTTATTGCCCAGAAAGTGAAAGTTTGATCCTTTGCAAATCCTAATACTTCCGTCAGTGCTAGGTCAGGTGCGAAAATGGACAATATCGGTTCATTCCTTCTGGTACCTCCCCCACAGAGGGTAAAACTTTTAAGTAATTACAACTCTCATAAAATGTGATGTAAGAGTCCGATTGTCTTCAAAATTCACATATTTATATTAACCCAAGGTCTGGTGTTAAGATGGAAAATATCGGTCAACTTCTTCTGGTACATCACCCACAAAGGGTCAAAGTTTTGAATTACCAACACGACGATTAAATTCGAAATTAACATCCAGTTCTCTTCATATTTCACACATCCCATTATTTATACTAACACAAGATCTGCTGTGATAATGGAATATATCGGTCCACTCCTTCTAATACCTCCCACTCAAATGGTCAAAATTTTGAGTATTCATGAAGCTCATAAAACACGAAATTAACATCCGACCCGATCTTAACCAAAAAATTTGATACGAATATGTGATTTATCTAAATTTATGATTTCGCTTAGAATTGGATACAAATCTTCGATTTCCTTCAAATTTTGTACATATCTATATTAGATGAAGTATGAAAATGGAATACTTCGGTCGACTATATCTATAACCTCACGCATATTTCATCATTTTCCAAAAATTTGCATATATCTCATATAAAGTATAGGAAGTATTCGATATAGTCCAAATCTGGTACGTTGTAGTATTTTTATCAGTCTTAGGTCAGATAGGAATTGGTCAATATTGGCCAACTGATTCGGAACCTCCCCCATAAAGGGTCAACAATTTGAAAAATCATAACTCAAGTTTGGGGGTATAAATCTGTCGGCAAAACCGACTGATACTTTTTTACTTGTTCTGTTCCAAGTTTTGAACAAACAAAATTATAAGCTGATTTATCCTATAAACAAACCGAACGAATGGCATTCAATTGAAAACTAAATTCCGGTACAATGTTCATTGGTGTCATTACTCAGAAAAGAGAGATGAAAATTGATTTGGATTGCTCGTTATTGACTTTTGTATTGTGTTCTTAAAAATTATTGAAAATTCCTGGACAAAATTGGATATTTGATATTTGTTTACGAGGAAACTGTTGATTGTTTGTTTCGTTCCAAATTCAGACTAGATGCAGGATATTAATAGAAATTTCCTCATCCTTCACATAAGCAAAAAAATCTATGTCAAATCAATAGAGTGTGACACTTAGGAATCCACCATTGGAACTAAATACCATTGTCAATAAAACACGCAAATAAAATGATACTGAAAGGACCCCGCAGAAATAAATGTTCATCCAATAAATTCATAAATCCTTTTGAAAATATCCAGCCATCATGAATACGGCATTAAACAAACGAACTCCATAATTTTTACTGGTAATACTCGGTGGAATATAATTCTAAAGAAAGTAACAACAATACACGACAAGAAAATCGTGTTGGTCTATTGAAAAGCTTACTGGTGGTCAATGTCATTTGTCATGGTTTCTTTATGTTAAGAATGTACTAAACAAGGGCAGCAGTAAAACCAGTAAGAACGAGAGAGAAGTCATAAAAGCAGAGCCTTAAAAATTATTTTGTATTCGGGATTTGTGTAAATGAAATCATACGAACTATGAGCTTTGATGGAAATCGGATTGAAAATATATTTATACTAGCACTTTTTTATATGTATTCGACGTTTTATATAAAAATATTTAGTGGTTCTAAAAAAATCTTATTCAATAATTAAACAGGTAAGTAAAGGCTATTGTCGTGCGAGGCCGACCATGTGATACCCTACAACACTACAATATGTTAGAAGCCCCTTAGGTCCAAATCAACAATTTTGGAAAATTTCGCTTTTGAATTTATGTTATGGAACACTGCCCAGATATTACCCTTAGTATTTTGACCAGGGACATTTTCTCAATATTTACGTCATCCAAAATGCCAGACTTCTTCCCTGTCCTTAACTCTCTTCTCATGCAAAATTCCGAGTCGATTGGTTTTTATTGTGTGGTCAGGAAAATTTTTCACGTTTTGCTTCATTTGAAACCCTAAATATTTTGCAATCATTCCCAAAAGCAAGAGGCCCCTGTGTATTTCCAAATTTAGACTCATTTGTATGATTTGCTTGTCTACGATATTTGGCTATATTCGTCAAAGAAATCAGCATAAAAAGGCAGAAGTTCGTCTTTTGCTTATTTTGAAAAAATATTATAATGAATTGTTATAAGTCAAATTGAAAAAATCGCATGCGATAAAAAATATAACAAAATACTACAAAATCTTAAACATCATTATTGGCGTCTTTTGGTATATTTGTGATTTCGTCGGGATTAAAAATATTCGCGGTTTAATGAAAAATTTGACTTTTATTTAACACAAATGTTATGGTCTATTTCACCCACTAAATATTATCCGACAACCATCAAAATTTGAAGGTTTCTGCCCAGACCTAAGCTCTAGCCCAATGCTAACTTCCGCTTTGATTGGTCTATAATTGCGACCTGTAGAGCAACAGCAAAATCAAGCAATTTTTCAGTTTTTGGTCCATTTCAACCTCTAAATATTATGTAATCATCTCGAAATGCAAAAGACTTCTATTCTGATCATAACCCCACCTCAATGCAAAATTTCGTGAGGATCGGGCCATAATTGCGACCTGTGGCGTGATTTAATTTTTACGGACAGACGGACGAACGGATATACATAGTTATGTCGACTCAGCTTGGCGAGATAGGAAGATCCATATATACTTTCCTATGTGGGAAACCAATATTTCGATGTGTTACATTTTTTTTTTATAATTCCCCCAACACATAATGTTGTAGGGCATAATGTGGGGTCGAGTTGTTTAATAATCTCTACATTCGGAAGTTCCGTTGTGGCAAGGAATGGTATTCGAGGTCAATTTATTGTCTCTGAAGATCAAACCGCTATTAATTGGCGCTGTATAAAAATTACAAATTTCTAACAATATCTGAGAAAACTTGACAGAAATCCGACAGAAAAACTTAAATAGCTTAATTTTCTCGAGATATGTTGATCAGTATGTAACGTGATGGGCCTTGGACTCACAACATAATATGTGTATTGACCGATTGGACTTTTAGTATCTGGTACTTCTCATACAAGGACAACAATTACAATTATGAAATGTTTATTTTACAACACCAACTTATTCTTCTTCCTTAATTCTCTTATTTTAGTTGTTAAGATGTTAGGCTTAAGGCTTTAATACTCATCAACATTCCCATTGAGGTCAATAGGGCGTATGATATTTATCTCATCAGTCATACGCACCCTCGTACCTATGTATCAAATTTTAAATATTGTGTTGTTTATTTTAATGGCTCTAAATAAAAAGTTGAATGTCTGACTCATCCCGTTTCTAACATTCTGTATGTAGCTTGACCCCAATCCACTTTAATATCAATAATATTTTCTAAAACATATTCAAGTTTTTTTTGTACAACACCAGCAGTTGTAACATACGGCAAAGCAAGATGTTTTGACAAATAAGTTCATTCTGTGTTTGAAAAGACACATGACATTGTTAAGCAGAACAGTAATTTTGTTATCTTCATTGTAAATTCTCGATTACGTTACATTTGCTTAAAGGGTCAGTGGTAGTGCCTGCATATGAAACGCTGGTATGTGAGTTAGCCTTGAGCAGTTGCGAGACGCATTGCAGTTACAACTGAATTCAACAATGACTTGTGATAAAAAGCATCAACACATTTTTTACAAAAAAAAGTAAAGAAAGTCCTAAAGTCGGGCGGGGCCGACTTTATGATACCCTACACCACTTTACTAATTTGGTAGGGCTCCACATTACAATTAAAAGTTTTTATGGGAGAATTCAATCATACACGCCATGATTATAATTATATTTTAAAGTTCAAAGGACTAAATGTGCGAAGCATTTGTATCTTTAAACTTTGGACTTGTATTGCCCATTTGGTGCAAAATTAATTTGAAATCATATAAAGATATATATGGGAGCTATATCCAAATCTGAACCGATCTCGATAAAATTTAGCAATGGTATTTCTGAGCTGTATTTTGTATATTTCCTCAAATATTGCTGTTACAGAGTGCATATTACGTCTGCGGAGGACTAAAATACCAAATCGGATGAACAATATATTGGAGCTATAGCTATATCTGAACCGGTTTCGATCAAATTTGGCATACTTATTTTCAAGCCTAATTTGGTTGTGTGTGCAAAATTCCATACTATTCAGGCTGATATTACACGTTTGGTGCACAATAAAAGGCAAATCGGACGAAGATGTATATGGGAGCTATATCTAAATTTTTACCGATTATCTCCAATTTCAATAGGGTTCGTTCTTGGGCCAAACAAATGTTGTTTGGAAAATTTCATCTCAATCGGAAAATTGTTCACAAGAATACATAGACAGACGGACAGACATGCATAAATCAACTCAGAAAGTGATTCTTGGAGATCCTCAGAAGTAACTATGGGTCTATCTCGCATCCTTCACCATGTTACAAACAAATGCACAAAGATATAATACCCTTACCACTATGTGGTGTAGGGTATAAGTATTAAAAAGTCATATGTTCTTATTTTAATCTAGCTGGCCCGGTCCGCGTTGCCGGTCCGAAGTTTTTTTCTATTATGAATATTTTTTAACGCATAAGCTCAGATATTGCTGATATAAGTGTTCACGTACTGGTCGATTTAAAGATTTTAAAAAGTCTGCTTCTATCATTAAGCCGTGGGCTTTAATCCATTAAATATTTAAACTTTTAAATGGCAAAGATCTTAGCGACATTTCGCAGTGAAATGAGCTCTAATCTGGCATTTTATGTGTTTTGTGCACCTCATAATTGTTGGCAGAATAATATAAGAAGTCGAAGTTAATTACTCGTTTACAGTGCCTCTTCAAATTCGGCATTCCACTGGTTGCAGTCCGAATGAATTTTGTATTTTGATTTCTCATTGGACGGATTAATGCAATATGAAAGAAGGAGGTCCACATTTTGATATGAGCCCCAATATAACTGTATAATATTTATAGTTATCGTTTAATTAAATATTATAATAAATTGGAATATATTATATAATTAACAAGACAAATCAATTTTTTCTAGTTTGTCCTTATATTAGCTGTTCATCCCACCTTAATTCCTATTGTAAAAGTTGGCCGACTAGCTAGACATTGTTAATAAATAAACAAACTTCGAACCACGAGGTGCTCTTATAAGTTTAACAGACATTGTCCCTCTCTGTCGACCCTGTCGAAGATAATTTATTTAATAACAACAAAAACCAAAATCGATTGGCACCTGTGCCCTACCTTGATTTCATTATACATTGCTACAACTAGGAGGTGTTTTATGCTTAAATAAATATTAATTGAAATGGGCTGGAAATATATTTCCTGCATGCGTCCCTCCTCTTTTTTTGTTAATTATACGTTTTTTCTTTTATCAGTATTCGAAAAAAATAATTAATGTAGAATTCTTATATCCGGCAACATTCTTTAATTAAATTATATAATTACTTTGGTATAAATGAGGCACATATTTTTGTCTAACAATTGTCCATTTAATTCTGAAGGCTTATTTTCTTATGGTTTCCATCGATGATATACACGTGTTAATTTTCTGTTCATACAAATCACAGAAAATTATGTGAAATTGTACTGTTTTTGAAATATTTACAAAAATTTATATTAATATTATAAAATATTGAAATATCTAGAAAAAAAAATACATTTAGTTAAATAATACAGGTTTGTATGCATATATTTAAGGGCCCTCTCCTATATAAAAAAAGTAATAAATACGGAAACATATATATTTTGTATTGTGAATTCCATCCCATCATACTACAAATAAATTAAAAGACAATACAACTCGAGAACAATATTAAACATGTAAGCGAAGGATATAGAACATGTGATACGGGGCCGAACATGTGATACCCTACAACACTACAATGTGTTAGAAGACCCCTTATGTTCAAATCCATTTTGGAAGATTTCGCTTTTGAAATGAGCACTGCCCAGATATTACCCTTAGCTTTTTGGCATTTGTCCAATATTTACGCACTACGTCGTGCTGTTTGTTGTTGTGGTCCCTGTCCTATCATTATGCAAAATTCCTTGTCGATTTTTTTCAATTGTGTGATCAGGAAAATTTTTCTGTTTTTAGTTCATTTGAACCAATAAATATTTTGCTATCATCTCCAAAAGCAAGAGGCCCCTCTGTATATTCAATTCCAGGGTCATCTATAAGTTGTCTGCGATATTTGCCTATATTCGTCAACGAAATCAGTATAAAAAACCAGATGTTGGCTTTTTGTGTATTTTGCATCTCACCTATAAATTATTTTCAGGTTTTCGGTAGCATGGAAAAGGGTATTTTTCGCACAAATGTCGTGGTCCATTTTACTTCTTTTTCGTATCCTTTGGTTTCTATTTGGGCTGCAAAAACAGGAACATTTTTAATTGTCGGTCCATTTTAACCCCTAAATATATTACGGACATCTTCAAAAAAACAATAGGCCTAAAAAGACAATAGCCCGTCTGAGCCTAACCATAACCTCCTTTTGTGAGGATCGGTCTATAATTGCAATCTCTATATAAAAAAAACCCAACCTGTGTTGTAAGGTAAAATAAAATATTACAAAATGTAAACTTCAATATTATATAAGGGCATTTTGAAATGATAAATTTTGTCAAAATCGGTCCAACCATACATACACATTGCATTTATTTCGCTATATATACCCGATATATTTACTATCGGCCTCTACGTAACGGTCAGAATTAACATTTTCGTCTATTCATAATTTCGCCGGGATTAAAAATATTCACGGTTTAATGGAAAATTTGAATTTTATTTAACACAAATTTTAGATGCTAACTTCCTTGTTCAGGTTTTGGTCCGTTTTAACCTAAATATTATGCGATCATCTCCAAAAGCTTCTATTCTGACCATAACCCCACCTCCATGCAAAATTTCAAAAGGATCGGGCGATAATTGCGACCTGTAGAGTTATTACAAATTAAAATGGACGGACGGAGAGACATACTTATATCGTCTCAGCTCGGCGAGATAGGAAGATCCATATATATTTTCCTATGTGGGAAACCAATATTTCGAGGTGTTACATAATTTTTAACCCAATCAAACTTATAATACCCCCAACACATAGTGTTGTAAAGATAAAAAATATGGTATGTTCCAGAACTACAATTTTTAAACAATGCTTGAGAAACACTTATGTTTCACAATCTATTTCAAATGGTTTTTTGTGAATTTATAAGGGAATCTGCATTAGAATATGTTAAAGATTTAGCCAAAGTTCAACAATCAAGTGCTGTAATCTTTAATAAGAAGCAGAAGCTCATATAATTAAAAAAACAGAAACAAAGTACCTGGCCGAACTTTTAATACCCACCACAATTTGGAAGGTACTTGAATATTTTCTAAAAAAAAACCCGTCGAAAAATACCGCTTACATGAAAACCGTTGTGTAATTTTTTTGTCATGGGCTGTAGTACAAACTCCAAATTTCAAATACGAAATTTGAAACAATTCCGGCGAAAAGTGTAGCTAAAATCATCAAAATACCGAAAATGTATTGTGATTTAGTTAAAGACGTGGACCTGCATAAACAATTTTTTCATAGGCAGTAGTACCCATAATTACGAAATTTAAAATAAATCCGGTGTATATTGTATCTAAAATTGTTATATTGTGATAGTCGTGCGTATAAAAAATAAATTAATTGATATTTATGTGACTCATACGCCATAAGTTTGTATTCAGTTTTATGAATTACCAATTCTGTAAATGACATAAAGAGAACCGCAATTTTTTTGACAATATTATGCGTTTGTATTATCCGATGATTAATGGTTATTAATTTTTTATTCCGCTTGTAAATTATTGATGGTATATTTATAGATAATGTTATTTATAGACAATAGTCTTCTGTCAACGAGTAATATCATCTTGTTAAAACAATCAAATATTTGCGAATAACGAAAATTTTAGCAGACTCCTTCTTGTACCTCTCCCACAAAGGAAGAACATTTTAGATAATTTTCCCTCTCTTAAAGTGCGAATTAATTTCTCTACGCAAATTTATAAAATCCTCTGTCAAATTTGTTGAATATCCATTTAGTTTGAACTTTTCTGTTACGGGGGCTCTACTAAATTCGTGGTGTAGGATATCAAATAGACGACCGTGCTCGACTTTTGACGTTTCCTTACTGTTTTTTTCCTTTCGCGTTTACTTATTACATAATAGAAAAAGTAATGTGAGGGCTATATCAAAATTTAGGCCGATTCGTTTGCACAAATCGACTTACTTTGTGGGAATCTAAAATAGCAAATTATTGGCAATTGGTTTGTAAATTTCATAACTAACTAAAACGAGGTCCGACATATTCAATTATTTACAATTTGGTTACAATTTGAATAGCAAACTTTATTCTAAACTGGCAAGGTTTTTTGTGAATTTTTGAGTCATGATTACAGGACGGATTTTGTGCATAATTCGAATTACTATTTTAAAAAACATTAAAATAAAACTTATAAAGATAAAAATATTCAGTTTTTTTTTCATATTAAATTATTTATTGACTTTTGGTTAAAAACATTTGACTTTTGGTTTTCCACTTACCTACTTTTCAATCTTATCTGAGCATATTCCTTAATGGTTGTTTAATGTTATTGCCAGGAACAGATACGATCTTTATTGTATTTAGCAAAAGCTATTTTTTTTAAAAGTCATTATGTAAAAATGTTGTTTAAGAAAACTCTTTTGGTATCCTACCAGCAAAGGCAGAAGTTTTCTTTGTTTGCATTTACTGAATAATTTATCAAATTATTTGAAAGAATTATTTTAGCTAGGCCAATAACAAAATATTTAAGTAAAAAATTATGGTTTAGTGGTAGGGAGGTGGAATATTTGCTAATTTAGCTTATATTTACGATATTATGTTCTGTTTGCAAAAGTAGGCAATTGCTGAAGTGCATCATTGCGAATGATTAATGAGTACTCGAGTTAATTGGAAGCAACAAAAAGCGTATTTTCTAAAATGATGCTATTTTAACTTGAAATATTGAAAATATCATATTATTTCCAAATTACAAACTAGATAATGTGAGATTAATACAATTAAATTTATTTAGATCGATTGTTTTAACATGTTAATCAATTAGGTAATTTATCCTAATGAAACCAGAACTTACGAATGAAGTTGAAATTATCACTGGCCCATTCAAAATACGTACTATAACACCCAATAACTATTTTTTGGAAAAAAATTGTAAAAAAACTTTTTTGCCAGTACTGTTCTGGAGTTCTATGATTCAGGAATGAACTTCAAACAAGAGGCAGAAACAAAAATCAAATAAATCCCTATAGTTGAAGCGGATTTTCTGGAATGTGAATCTGACTAAAACATGTCGAGAAATCAATTCAATAATTAACCCTTAATTGATGGTTTCTTTCATTAAATTGTGTTAACATTTGCTAAACAATTGGTGGAGTAGCCTATAGTGAGAACCAGGTTAAAGAAGGTTCCAAATTCAATATACATCACAGATGGCAGATAAATACGTGCATCTTATGTACAGTGTGACTATCTGGAAAAGGTAACTCACAAGAAGAAAATCACTACTGTTATTTTTGGAGAGATTTTAACTTTTGTGTGAACAATTTTTCCATAAAACTTGCCGTTATCGATAAAAATCTAAAAAGAAACTGAACATTGTGACCTTTGGTTCCGAATAAATGTTTGCTTACATACGAGGCCTTTTGGCATTTTGTTTACTAGTTATAATTATAATTTAGCTTTGTGTGAATTTGTGCAATTTAAATTCTCCCGACTTCATGTTGATCAACTTTTAGTTCCAATTTGTTAGATCTAATTTCAATGGATATTTTACGTAGCAGCTCAAAATGTTTGCTGCAGACAAATTATTTTCGAATATAATCATTATACGATTAATAGATGGTTTTAAAGACATGTTATATTTGGTCTCATCAGAAATGCATGAATGAGTTTTTCCTTTATATCAAAAAAAAAAAAAATCCAAAACTAGCTGATTTATTCAAATTCATTTAAAATGTAATTTTTATACCCTCCAACATAGCATGGAGGTTATATTCCGTTTATCATTCCGATTGAAACTCTTCGAAATATACATTTTAGACCCAATATAGTATGTATTCTTGAAGGTTCATTAAATTTTACTCTGTTGTGTTTGAGGTCTCCAGGATTTTGGTACTGAAAATGATCTATAGAGGTCCACGTTTTGCTCATATATGCAATAAAACCTTATATTTATAGTTCTCATTAATTTCACCAACAGTGAGTTCATAATTTTACAGAAGAACTAGCATTGATTGCGAAATCAAGAATTGTTTTTAGGATTGGGACATTCTAATTAATTTTCTTACGTATTCCTTTACTTAAATGTCTGAACCGACAAATTTTAAGGTTTTGACAAATTTTCCCGTTATTTCTATAGACCGACTTTTAAACATTTTTCTGAAATAAATACCCATTGGTTGCGAATATTCATCTAAATTTTTATTGTTCTTTCTTTATCCCTACCAAAAATATACATTTTGTTTGAAAATAAATTGTTCTATTTAAAAAAAATGTGTCGCGATTGAAGGCACACAGCAAATGAAAATGTTTTATCTTCCCAACGTTTTCTCCCATGTCCTTTGTAACTTTGAAAGTCTTTATTGACGCCTTCATAAAACCACGGTTTTTCTTTTGTCAATTATTTAATATTTTGAACACATGTTGTCAAATCATCACATCCGCAATTTGTGCCGTCATTGTAACTTGGAAAAGTTTTGTAAAATTGTATTGAATGTTTGAAACTAAAGTAAAACCCCTAAATAGTATCTGAAACATTTTATTTTATTGCCTCGAAGTTCTTGATTTTTTTGTAGCTCAAAATCGTTTCGGCTCTAAGATTCTACAGTATTCCAATGTTTTAAGCCATGTGTGTTGAATGGTGTGGTTGAATAGTGTTATTTGAAGCTATCGAAGTGGCACTTTCATTTTAATTAATGATCCAACTAGGAAAGAGCAAATTGCCAAGGACAAAGATAATTGAATAAACAATTTTTTTAAGAAACATCTTTGAAAAGGGAAACCAACCTCTGCGGGTAGGACAAATTTTGTTCAGTTAGTAAATACATACAATTTTTAAAACTATGGAAAATGTTGACAAGTTTGTGTGACAAAATTAATGTCCACAATAAATCGTTGCTGGTCTAATAAACTTTGACAAAAAAAACCAGTAAGGAAAGCTCAAAAGTCGGGCGGGGCCGACTATATGATACCCTACACCACTATGCATATTTAGTAGAGCTCTCGTAAAAAGGTTTATACAGGGCATTTCAGAGCTCTATGAGATATTTGGTACAAAATCAAAATCTATCGTGCATTTTACGAACTATAGGTATCTTTGAACCGGGTTTCTCCAAATTTGACGTATTAGCTTCTAGACTAAATTCGGTCTTATGTACGAAAATTCATGCCATTTGGGCTGATATTGGCCATTTGATGCACAATTAACACGAAATCGGATGAAGATATATATGGGAGCTATAGCTATATCTGAACCGATTTTTACTAAAATTGGTGTACTTGCTTCTAAGCTGGTTTCGGTCGGATTTGCCAAAATTGATGCTATTACGGTCATTTGGTGGTCTATCACCCGAAATCGGATGAAGATATATATGGGAGCTACATACAAATCTGAACCGATTTCGGTAAAATTTAAAACAGCTATTTCTGTGCTCCATTTAATACCTGGTACCAAATATCACGGTTGTGGAGTGAATATTACGAATGTAAGGGACTAAAACACTAAATCGGATGAAACATATATATGGTTGCTATATCTATATCTGAACCGATTTTCTCCAAATTTGTTGTATTTGCTTTAAGGCTAATCTCGGTCACATGTGCCAAAATTCGGGCCATTTGGGCTGATATTGGCCATTTGGTGGTCAATTAACCCGAAATCGGATGAAGATATATATGGGAGCTATATCCAAATCTGAACCGATTTCGATAAAATTTAAAACAGCTATTCCTGTGCTCCATCTAATACCTGATACCAAATATCACGGTTGTGGAGTGAATATTACGAATGTAAGGGACTAAAACACTAAATCGGATGAAACATATATATGGTTGCTATATCTATATCTGAACCGATTTTCACTAAATTTGATATACCTGCTTCTAGGCTGAATTTGGTCCGATGTACTAAAATTCAGTCCATTTGGACTTATATCGGCCATTTGGTGCACAATTAACCCGAAATCGGATGAAGATATATATGGGAGCTATATCCAAATCTGAACCGATTTCGATAAAATTACAAACAGCTATTTCTGTGCTCCATCTAATACCTGGTACCAAATATCACGGTTGTGGAGTGCATAGTAGGAATGTGAGGGACTTAAAGATCAAATCGGATGAAAGATATATATGGGAGCTATAGCTATATCTGAACCGATTTTCTCCAAATTTGATATACTTGCTTCTAGGCCGAACTCGGTTGGGTGTGCCAAAATTCAGGTAATTTGGACTGATACTGGACATTTGGTGCACATTTAACCCGAAATCGGATGAAGATATATATGGGAGCTATATCTAAATTTGATCCGATTCTCACCAATTTCAATAGGGTTCGTCCTTGGGCCAAAAAAATATTGTTTGGAAAATTTCATCTCAATCGGATAATAAATGCGACCTGCATTTTGTTCACAAGAATACATGGACAGACGGACGGACGGACGGACGGACGGACAGACGGACTGACATGCATAAATCGACTCAGAAAGTGATTCTATGAAGGTTCTCAAAAGTAACTATGGGTCTATCTCGTTTCCTTCTCCATGTTACAAACAAATGCACAAAGACATAATACCCTTACCACTATGTGGTGTAGGGTATAAAAAATGTTTGTCTCTCTCCCATACAATTTTTAAGAGAGGTACAATCAGAACTTTACATCAAGTAGTTAATGAGATAATGTTTCACGTTGATATGTTGATGTGGCCGTAGCTCCCATGTAGGATGTAACATGTTTGAGTCATCCAATAGGACGTCATCGTTCTGGTCTTTTAATATTTTTGCTTTAATACATTCTACATTCCCATAATGTATGATACATATTATGTTTAATGAATTCCACTATGTTTGTAATTAACGTATTTTTGGCATTCATCTTAGACAAACACTTGTTGACCTTAGTGTCACCAAAAATTAATGGAAGATATAATCCCATTATAAGTACACTCACGTGTACTTATTTATGAAGTTTAGTTATTGCTATACTGGTATTGTAGTGAATACAATTTCATGTTGTTTGGTGTGGATACCACCAAGTTCTAATATTATCGTCATCATCTTATGATACAGCAACAAAAATTATGGTAGCCATAGCAGTTTCTTTGGTTTAATAGTAAATTTCAATGCCTTTTGAGTAACAATATAAAAATTTAAAGCTTTAAATTCGATGTTTGAATTCAAAGATATACATAAATATTGATGTAGTAAAGTTTGATCCTTTTGAGAAAGAAATAAGGCAGTCGGTTGGAATGGACACCAGTATAAAGTAGGAGAGCAGAGATTTTTAAAAAGACTAAAGTTATATTATTATAATATTCGGTTGAATATTATTATATGTGTGAATATTACATATGTGGTGAGCATAATAAATATCCTTTTCGAAGTCGTATCATGCTCTATACAGCAATGTTATATGGTCCATAGTTAGTATGATCAACTTCACATAAATGTCTAATATAAACTTTTTTGTTTTTTGATTTTTGATCTTTCCTTATTGGTTTTATATACAGGAGTCCAATACCACCAAAAAATTATTATAGAAATTTGTTATTGTGACTTTAAATGTTCAGTGGTGGAAACATCGTAAGTAGCCTCGATGTAAATTTTGCCAAGATTGACTTGCTTCAGTCATGAAATGCCTAACAGGCATCAAAAAATATCTATTTGATCACTTGGCAAATTTGCCACTTTATAAATAGATTTCAGAAGGATATTCAGGAAATACTTGTTAGGAACGTATTTATATGTGTAGAACAGCAAAGAACAACCAAGTGATTTTCGTGGGATTTATAAAAAAATTAATTTTGACTATGTTTCAGAATTATACAAAAAAAAAAAAAAAAAATAGGGTATTAAACGTTGTGACCAGATGATGTGGGAATTCTTCCAATAGTCATTGTCAAAAATAAATTTGATTCTAAGAACAATAGGAAAGGTTTGCGTTTTTTAATTTCTTAAGGTATTTTTTGCCTGATTCTGAATCTCTCTACTGATTTATAGCAAAATTGTATATTGTATACTAAATATGAGAGTGTTTCTCGTAATAGATTTCCTCTCAATAAGTAGGATACTGTTAGATACTGTAAAACATGATCCTGTATAAAAATATACTAGTTATTATCAAAATCCTGCTTCGACATATTTTTTTTTTGTTAGAGAGCACAAACAAAGATGCTGCCCTACCACCGCTGAAGAAGAACAAAAAACAGTGGTAAAAAGTGACCACCACAAGGTGGTCAGGGTATTATGTCTTTGTACATTTGTTTGTAACAGGCAAAAGGAAACGAGATAGACCCATAGTTCCTGAGTCGATTTATGCATGTCCGTCCATCTGTCCATTCGTCCGTCTGTCCATGTATTTTTGTGAACAAAGAACAGTTCGCATTTATTACCCGATCCAGATGAAATTTTGCACAAATCATTTGCTTGGCCCAAGGACGAACCCTATTGAAATTGGAGATAATCGGTAAAAATTTAGATATAGCTCCCATCTATATCTTCGTCCGATTTGCTTTTATTGTGCTCCAAACGTGTAATATCAGCCCGAATAGTATGGAATTTTGCACATACAACCAAAAACTGAAGAGAAGTAGGTTGATATGTAGGCCTTTTGGTATTGAAACTCGGTCTTATATGTTCAGTTTTGGTATAGCCTACACCTAACTCCCCTGCATATAGACAGTTGGTCTTCCCAGTATAAAGCAACATTCTTGCATAGAACTTTTCATATTGGACCAAGTTTTGTTGTAGTCCCCATATAAATTTACCTCCAGATATTTATTTATACCCTACAACACTATGTGTTGGGGGTATTATAAGTTTGATTGGGCCAAAAATTATGTAATACCTCGATCTTCCTATCTCGCCGAGCTGAGTCGATCTAGCTATGTATGTCTGTTCGTCCGTCTGTCCGTGTTAATTTGTTATCAAGGTACAGGTCGCAATTATGGCCCGATCCCCACGAAATTGAAAATGGAATTTGGGTTAGGGTTAGAATAGAACACTATTGTTTTTGAGGATAATTGCACAATATTTACGGGTTGAAATGCTCTCTAAGCCACAATTATGAACCAATCGACGGAGTTATGAGTTTAAGACTGGGCAGAAGCCTATCAATTTGGGATCGGATAATATTTAGCGGGTAAAATAGACCCTAACTTCTATGTAAGGAAATAAAAAAATGTCCACAAAACTGCGAATATTTTTAATCCCAGCCAAATCACAAATACATTCAAAAGTCACTTCTCATTCCCATCAATTTGGAATGGCCTATTGCCAGAAACAGATAAAATCTAAGAAAATTACGGAAAAATGTAGCAATAAAAAAGTGAATTTCTTTAGTGCCATTTTTTTCAATTTTTGTCATATTTATATCACATGCGGTTTTTATACCCTACACCACAAGGTAGTCAGGGTATTATGTCTTTGCGCATTTGTTACAAACAAAAGGAAACGAGGTAGACCCATAGTTCCTCATCATAAATGATCTGCATAGAATCACATTCTGAGTCGATTTATGCATGTCCGTCCGCCGGTCTGTCCGTCCGTCTGTCCATGTATTTTTGTAAACAAAGTACAGTTCGCATTTATTGCCCTATCTACATGAAATTTTGCACACGTTATTTGTTTGGGCCAAGGACGAACCATATTGAAATTTGGAGATAATCGGTCAAAATTTAGATATAGCTCCCATATATATCTTCGTCCGATTTGCCTTTTATTGTGCACCAAACGTGTAATATCAGTCCGAGTTGTATGGATTTTGCACGTACGATCAGATTGGGCCTGAAAATAAGTATGCCAAATTTGATCAAAATCGGTTCAGATACAGCTATAGCTCCCATATATATTGTTCATCCGATTTGTTACTCTCGTCCTGCGCAGCCGTAATATGCACTCTGTGACAACAATGTTTGGGGAAATATATCAAATGCAGTTCAGATATACCTTTGCTAAATTTTATCGAGATCGATTCAGGTTCAGGGTCTAGAAGCTAGTATATCATTTGGTGAAAATCGGTTCAGATATAGCTATAGCTCCCATATATACTGTTCATCCGATTTGTTGTATTTGTTACCCACAGCCGTAATATGCACTCCGTGACATTGATATTCAGGTAAATATATAAAATACAGCTCAGAAATATCTTCGCCAAATTTTATCGAGATCGGTTCCGATTTGGATATATATATACATATATCTTTATCTGATTTCAAATTAATTTTGCACCAAATGGGCAATACAAGTCCGAATTTAAAAGGTACAAATGCTTCGGCATATTTAGTCCTTTGAACTGTAAATTATAATTATAATCATAGCGTGTATGATTGAATTCTCCCATAAAAACGTTTAGTAGATATACGGAGCTCTACTAAATTATCAACGTGGTGTAGGGTATTATAAAGTCGGCCCCGCCCGACTTTAAGACTATCTTTACTGGTTTTAATTAGACTTACAATTTTGAATTGTATTTT
Source organism: Musca domestica (assembly GCF_030504385.1). NCBI lineage: Eukaryota > Metazoa > Arthropoda > Insecta > Diptera > Muscidae > Musca > Musca domestica. Next base: position 2,150,860 of record NW_026712117.1, read on the forward strand.
TATACCCTCCACCAAAAAAAGTATGGAGGGTATATTAAGTTCGTCATTCCGTACGATATTCGGTATTTTGATGATATTCGGTACCCCCGATATTCGGTATTTTGATGAAGGAGTCCCTTGCGGGCATTTAACCCCCTTAAAAAAGGATTGTCTATATAGGATCACGATATCGTATAGCCCCCATATAACGGTACCCCCGATATTTGGTATTTTGATGATTTTAGTCACAGCTTTCAACGGAATTGTCTGAAAATCCACACATGGAGTTCCTTGAGGGTACTTTATACCTCGGCAGAGAATTGTCTATATAGGTCCACAATATCGTGTAGCCTCCATATAACGGTACACCCCGGTATTCGGCATTTTGATGATTTTAGTCACAGCTTTCAACGGAATTGTCTGAAAATCCACACATGGAGTTCCTTGAGGGTACTTTATGCCTCGGCAGAGAATTATCTATATAGGCCCCGATATCGTATAGCCCCCATATAACGGTACACCCGATATTTGGTATTTTGATGATTTTATCCACATTTTTCAATAGAATTGTCTGAAATTCCACAAAAGGAGTCCCTTGTGGGCATTTTACCCCCTCAAAAAGAATTGTCTATACAGGTCCACGATATCATATATCCCCCATATAACGGTACCCCCGATATTCGGAATTTTGATGATTTTAGCCACATTTCCCAATGGAATTATCTGAAAATCCACACAAGGAGTTCCTTGTGAGTACTTTACCCCCAGACATAGATTTGTCTATATAGGTCCACAATAGCGTATATGCCCCCATATATTGGCACATTCCGATATTAGGTATTTTAAAGATTTTAACAGAATTTTCAATGGATTTTATTTTTTTTTTTTTTTTGAATATTTTCTAATTCATTCCAAATGGTGGAGGGTATTCAAAGTTCGGCCCGGCCGATCTTACTGCTTTTTTACTTGTTTATTTATAAATAAATATTTACCTATGATTTTATTACTTTTTTTCATCTCTACTAAAAATATTAATTTTGTATCAAAATAAATTATTCTATTTAAATACAAAATGTATTGGGATTGAATGCTCATAGCAAATAAACAAGTTGTATATACTAATATTATCTTCCATTTCCTTTGATACTTTGGGAGCCATTATTGTCGTTTTCAGGACTTCACTGTTTTTCTTCTGTCAACTATTCAACATTTGGAACACATGTTGTCAAGTCATCACATCCGCAATTTTGCCTTACTACATTCAATGAGTAACACAATGTGGTTATGCCATCGTTAAAAATTTGAAAAGTTTTGTAAAAGTGTATTGAATGTTTGTAACTAAAGTAAAAGCACTGACGACAGTCGCTGAGACATTTAATTTTATTGCTTTAAGCGCTTAGTTTTTTTGTTACTCAAACTAGTTTCAACTCTAAGGTTCTACTGTATTATATTGTTTTAAACCATGCGTGTTGAATGGTGTGATTGAACAGTGTTATTTAAAGCTAACGAAGTGGCATTTTCATTAAAAATTAAGCTTTCCAGTAGACATAGCCGAAACATTTTGTCAAAGGACGAAGATAATTGGATAAACAAACTTTTTTTTGACCAATTGCCTTTGAAAAGGGAAATCTACATTGCGTGTAGAACGAATTTTGTTCAATTAGTAAATGTATACAGTTTTTAAATCTGTGTGAAATGCTGGCAAGTTGGTGTAACAAATTCATTGTCAAATGAACTTTGAAAAAAATGATATGACCAGAATTAACAAAAGCAAATATATCAAACAGATTTACAATATTGGAAAATTTTCATTGGAAATTAACATCGGATAATATTTTGATTCCCCCATAATCTATAGTATGGATGGTATATTTGCCATTGCATGATATATTTAGCATTAGTAGCACCTTGAAACGATAATTTTAGACTAAACCAAGAACACATTCATGGTCAGCGTAATATCAAGGTTGATTTACCCATGATCGTCTTTCTCTCTCGTCGACTGACTGGGCACAATTTAGAATAATTTCTCTCACACAATTTTCAACAGAGGTAAAATCAGAACTGTTAATCTAATAGTGAATAAGGGAATGATTCACATTGATGTAGACGTCGGAGTTCCCACGTGGGATGTAACATGTTTGAGCCATCCAATAGGACGTCATCGTTTTGGTCATTTAATATTTCGCTTTTAATACAGTCTTCATTTCCATAATGTGTGATACATATTATTTTAGATGATTTCATATATGTTTGTAATTAATGTATTTTTGGCATTAATCTTAGACAGATACTTGCTGGCATTAGTTTCACCAGAATTTAATAGAAGATATAATCTCATTATAAGTACACTCACGCGTACTTATTTATGAAGTTTAGTTATTGCTATACTTTCTTTTGTAGTGAATACGATTTCATATTGTTGGTGTGGATATGACCAAGTGCTAATATTATCGTCAGCATCTTATGATACAGCGACAAAAATTATGGTAGCCATAGCAGTGTCTTTGGTTTTTTGGCTTGACCCCTCTACTGGAATAATGTAGTCAACAAAGTAGTTAATTACAAGATACCTACATATTAAACACAAGCCCTGAAATGTTCGAAACTGTTGCTTAATAAAATGACTATTAACATTCTTCATTTCGCCTTAAAATTATAAACATTTAAGAATTAGCAAATAACAAGTAGCAAAGGTGGGTGACATTTAATTAACTTATACTTCCACATAATATGTAAATTGTTCAGTAGCGGCTAATAAATAAATCAATTTTCAACCAAGTCGTTCATATTTGGAGGGTTAAAACAACGCATTTTATGTGACACGCAAACACAATCTATGAAAAGGAATGAGGCCGGTTTTTTGGTGTATGATAAGCTAAATAAAATTCTTAATTCATAATATATTAGGAATGATAGAAGTGGGAGTGAAGTAACAACGTCAAACTAGGAAAGTTGTTGTGAACAAGTTGAAGTCAATTCAAACATATTTTGACATGAGTTTGAAACTGTTAGTTTATATAAATAAATATGAATAACCTCCATCATTTGGAACGAATTTGGCAATTCTCAAAAACCCTAAAAACCGTTAAAAATTCTGTTAAAATCTTAAAAATACCGAATGTAGCTGTTATATTAGGGTCTATACGACGACATGGACCTGCATAGGTAACTTTTGTCATAAGCCATTACAATACTCAAATGCGAAACTTGAAAAAAAATCTGTTTATAATGTCACTAAAATCATCAAAATACCGAATATCGGAAGGTACCGTTATATAGATCCTATACGAAGACCTGCAGAGACAATTTTCAGTCTAAGGCTGTAGTATTCATTACGAACTTCAAATACCAAATTTGAAACAATTCCGGTGAATAATATCGCTAAAATCATCAACATACCGAATATCGGGAGGTACCGTTGTACGGGGGCTATACAAAGACGCGGACTTGCACACACAATTTTCTGTCATAGGCTGTAGTATTTATAACGAAATTCAAATATCAAATTTGAAATAGTTCCGGTAAATAATGTCTCTAAAATCATCAAAATAGCCAACAGTGGGAGGTATCGTTATACGGGGGCTATACGAAGACATGGACCTACATGGCCCATTTTCTGCTTTAGCATGTAGTATCCATTGCGAACTTCAAATACTAAATTTGAAACAATTGTGTAAATAATGTCGCTAAATCATCAAAATGCCGAATATCGGAGGTACCGTTATATGGGGCTATACGAAGACGTGGACCTGCACCTGTATTCATTACGAACTTCAAATACCAAATTTGAAATAGTTCCGGCAAATAATGTCTGTAAAATCATCAAAATACCCAATATCGGTAGTACCGTTATATGGGGGCTATACGAAGACGCGGACCTATATGGCCCATTTTCTGTCTTAAGCCGTAGTATCTATTACAAACTTTAAGTTACAATATCTAAATTAAACAATTCCGGTAAATAATATCGCTGAAATCATCAAAATACCGCATATCGGGAGGTACCGTTATATGGAGGTTGTACGAAGACGTGGACCTACATGTCCCGTTTTCTATACCAAAAGTCCAGCAGACATAATACACATTTGAGTAAAATTTTATCAACCTACTTCATTTCGTTCGGAATCTAGAGTGATTTCCACAGATGGATAGATGATCAAGAATATATATACTTTGTGGGGTCTAAAATGTATATTCGAGGTGTTACAAACGGAATGATAAACTTAATATGTCCTCCATACTATGGTGGAGGGTATAAACATAATTTCTTTTCCACTAATTTTAAATCTTTTCCTACTTTTTATGTCATCACCATTTTAAGCTTTAATTTCACTAGGAAATATCATTTTCTACCATTTCCAGAAATTTAATTTTCCCAATTATATTGTGAAGAGATTTGAATGCCGCCGTACCAGAAAACAAATTAAGTCAGAAATAAACCGTTTCGCATTCTCTATGGCCATTTGCATGTTTTGCAAAATATTTCCATAGTTAAGAACATTTACATATAAATATCCCCTTTAGAGTTTGTGTTGCATTAGTTTTGCATATCATTGCGAAATTGCAGAAGCTACTATTCTGTCGAATATGGAAAAACATTTTTTGGATAATTGTTAAACATTTACATATTTCGGCGAGTAAAAAATAAACAATTTTGGTGTAATTCATGCAAAAAATATTTAGGTATTTTATGTTTAATATAAAATAATCGTGATGACATCATTCATCCATCTCCATGGGACTTTGGTATATTTCGCATTTCGACTTTGGTTTATTTCGCATTTGTTTTGCATTGGTATTGCAACATGAAAGCCCTTGTTGACTTTGAGAAACACATTTTGGTCAAATATTGTTCGTTTTTTCCTTAGACCGAAATGTAACACAAGGTTAGATTTTAAGGAAAATGACACCTAGAAGTCCCTATGTTCTCACAAACAAAAATCGATGTTTCCATATTTTTGAGGTTAATAGTTATGTACCGTAACCTTAACCTTTGACTTTGCAATGCAATAGTTGACATATTTCTTGCTTGCCAACCCACAAGGATGCTGTTATTTTAACCCAAAGTCGTATTATACTTTTAATATTTAATTTACATAAATATTTAACTAGAAAGTTAACATGTGACATATAAAGGTAGAATATCTGTGTGTCATATTATGCGCAAAACTCATTTGCAAATGACCCAAAAATTTGACAAATTGTTAAAAACTGAAAAAAATTGATTCTTGGAATAATTGATTATTTCAGTTCACATCAATTCAAAGTTTAACTCCCACATATTCGTAAATACATAATCATAGCAAAAGGTTTTATGCATATATTGGGATACAATGTTGAGAATTCTTTAAATAAAAATAAGAAATTAAATTGGATTTAATATGACCGACATCAAGTCTGAAGAGTTTAAGAACAACAAGTAAAAAGCAGTAACTTCGGCCGGCCCGAACTTTGAATACCCTCCACCATTTGGAACGAATTAAGAAATTTTCAAAAAATAAAATCCATTAAAAATTCTGTGAGAATTATCTATATATTCTGTGAGAATTATCTATATAGGTCCACGATATCATATAGTCCATATATTATAGTACCCCCCGATATTCGGTATTTTGATGATTTTAGGCACATTTTTCAACGGAATTGTCTGAAATTCTACACAAGGGGTTCTTTGTGAACACTTTACCCCCCTGACAGGGAGTTCTTTATATAGGTCCATGATATCGTGTAGCCCCCATATAACGGTACCCCCCGATATTCGGTATTTTGATGATTTTAGCCACATTTTCCAATGGAATTGTTTGAAAATCCACACAGTTCTTTCTGAGTACTTTACCGTCTGGAAGATAATTATTCAGATAGGTTCACGATACCGCATAGCCACCATGGTACCTCCCTATAGTCGGTATTTTGATGATTTTAGCTACATTATAACAAAATTGCCAAATTTGTACCAAATGGTGGAGGGTATTCAAAGTTCATGCCGGCCGAACGTACAGTCTTTTTTACTTGTTTTTTTATAAAATCCGATATCATATTATGGACTCCATAGTAATGTAATTTGATACGACAGGTACAAATGCATCCGTTAAATTTGGTGGGCATCGATTCAGAGGTGAATATATACCCCATATATAATTTTCTTCTGATTCCAAATTATAACTGCTCTGAAGCTATTATACGCATTCAAACAAGGTTCGTGCCTAGTATGATCTACTTTAATAAATTCCCAATACAAACGTCCTTTTGTTACGGATGCCATTACTAAATACGCATATTGGTGTAGGGTATCATAAAATCAGGACTTGTATTGGCCACTGTCATAAGAATACACAAAGCACCAACCAAAATTTCATTACAACCATTTGCTAGTATATATTTAAAATAGGCTGTTTACAGGAGACCAAATAATTTAAATCTTTAGAATCCGGTTAAATGTCCACAGTGGTCTCAATCAACAAATCGCTCCTTCAACTCCCATACTTTATGGTACATCTGAGGGTATCCCATTCAACATTCTCCATTGGCTTCCACATTAGAGTAAGCTAATTAAAATCACACAATAACTCGAACATTAAAATTGACATGAAGATATATATGGGCAGAATTATTTTCTGTCGTAATTTATTTTCTATATATAACTCTTATTAAGGAGATTTGAAATGTTGATTATCAAGTCACTTGTTTAATTTTTGGGGTTTGTTTTGATTACACATTCTCCCAGGGCAAAAAGACGGAACTTGAAAAACTTATTGGCTCGCCTGTGTTGCATTTGCGTTTTGTGGTTGTACTGTACACACAGAGTGTGGAGATCGCAAGACTCAAATAATAAAACAAACTTTAATATTTTCTATTAACTAAAAAAATGATTTTTTTCTGAAAATGTACTTAATATATTTATTCATCTATTTATTATATATAATTATATGTATATAAAGTATATTCATAAAAATCATTACAAATTCTACGTCTTACGCTGTGCTAGTTATCGATTAGTTAAACGCCTCCATGTTATTTGACAATTTGACTATCCGCAAATTTCTTCTTCCACCTTAGGTATGCTGTGAAGCAAAACTATAAAGATCTTCCTTTTTTGTGCAAACCTCAAAGAGGTAACATTCTAAAAATCCTGATTCTAATTCTTAAAAAATCAGTTCAATCTTAAAATATAGCCGAGTTTATTTAAGAAATACTAAACAATTATATTCAAAATATTACATTTAATGTCATATTGGGAAGGTAAGCATTTTTTAAAATAGGTAAAGTGCCTTAAATAATAGTACACTACTCCATAGTGAATTGGCCCATGCCGTTGTGTTTTTCTTACCAAGAACCTGGAAAAGGCTGTATATATCCTGCTCAACAAATTATTCTAAAGGATTTTTTCAAAAGCAACAAAAAAAGTGTCAGACCTTACAGTTTTCTACCCATGCATTAGAGGTTAGAACGCAGTCTACACGATTTCCACCACAAACATCTTGGGAAGAATAACTCTCCGCAACACCGGAATTCATTAAAATCCAATGAAAATTACTCCCCTACCATCCTTGAAACATACCTTCAATCTACCGTATTGAAATTGAAGAAACCCTGCAATCACCTGCCCGAAAATATCGGCCATGCATAACGTCGAAACAATCACATTGGTTGAGATTCCAAACCAAACAATTTACAATAACCAACATTCATTACAAGTGATTTATAACCTAGAGCATTCAAAGTGTCACCTTGAACCACATCTCTAAATCTGACCTCATCAATATCCACAAAAATTGAACCAGCAACCCGTGCAAACATTTCGCCTTTCCGAAGAATAAATTAAAAATCAACCTTATAATTAAGTATACATATATTTAAAGATATATACGTTGTAGTGCGCTCTATATATTATAATTCAAAACCTATATATTTAAATCTATATAACTTATATATTTATTGCAATAATCTCAAAAAAATACTAGTTAAAAAATTTTATAATATATATAGCGCCTAAAACAATATATACCACCCTACTATACGACATCATACTCATACCCACTTTTTACACCTACGGTATGTTCAAATGCAAGAATTTAAATCATTCATAAATTCCATTAAGCACCCACCATCAACGATGCATCGACTGGAGGCCTTCATCGACAGCGGAGTTCGGGGGTAAGTTTCTTTTAGTTGTTTTTTGTTTTGTTTTTTTTTTCTATTGTCTAGCATACCCATTCATAAATACTTGCATTGAACAGACGTAGTTGTAATGAAAAAAGAGAGATCAATAATTTAAAACTGTTATACAAAGATCACACGGAGAAATGTTGTTGTTTTGTATGATCTCTTTTTCTTATTTTTTGCTTATCCGTAGTATCTCAATGGTAAAGATTCCATAAATTGTTCTTTCCTCAAATCCCAGAAACATTAACCCATGAGGGTAATATAATTTTTTTATTGTTGTTTACTGAATTTTTACCTTCTATATGCATATATTGAAATTGAGTAATAGTATGTATATTTAGTTATTGGGCAAAGAAATTAATTTCTTATAGTTTATATTTCCTAAGAAATGCTTGTTAATATTTTTGATTAGATAAGTCTATACATTTTAATAATTATGTTAGTGCATATCATCAAATGAATTTCCTTATTTATCATTGATCATAATTATAATAAACAATAATGATCTAAAAACAAATTTTGAATTGCACTCAGAATGAGTTGGTAAACATATTTTTGACGTTTCTTGTAGTGCGGTAGGGCCATAATTTGTGATAGTATTAAGGGGTCCTAAAATAAAACATGAAGGCAGATAGGACAATAGGTTGGAGAGGGTAATGACGCCGAGGTTCCCCACAAGATCGAAGGGACCATATATATTTGCTGAATATGTCGAACAACAACATTAAATTTCATATATATTTTGTTTATAACCATTTTTCTTTGACCATTTTTTTCTAGATTTTAGTAAAAATAAATAGGGAGTCTAAAATAATATTTTTGTAATGCAGACATGGACTGAGTTGAGAAGGACCGAACCCCCCATTATCCGACTGCAGCTAGTATATACATGGCTCCCGTAGTCCTTACTCCTCTCATTTTCCAAGATGCCTCTGAATATAATAAAAATTGCATCTGCAACTAAAACGGTTGTGTACATTACAGAAAATGGCGCCCAACGTGGGGCCGAAGGATAACGACCTTGTCCTTTCGGCTCTTTACAGATTTTTTTTGTAGCTTTCATAAAATTTGAAATTTTAAGATCTCTTTTTGATAGAATTTAGGATGTATAAATACTTTGTTAGTGGTCTCCTTGGATATTCGGTAGTCTGAGGTTAACCTCGATTAACTGACCGGAAATAACTGCAAATGTTTTATCTCTTGAAATTTCTTAATAAAATGATCTTATTATCTTTCCTTAACATGTTCATATTTTATTTTTTTAACCATTCTTTAAGACTTAGGTATCAGTATGGTTTCGGAGATGGATTTCGTTAATTTTGCGTAAGCATATTAATGACCTCTCTGAAAACAGAAAGAAAAATTGATTGAAGTATTATTTTTATAGTTTGATTTTAAAAATGTTGAATCAGTGGAGTATGAACATGCCATAGACCAATTTGTTTCCTTAGTTGTTCGAAATGTTATTTATCACTCCAATTTATGTACCCTTTCCCTACAAGAAACGTCTAGCTGTAATATTGATATCTAATAAAATTTCGAATTCTTTCTTCTTTAAAGGATTTTTAAACTACCATTGCTTGAGAATATCGTTTTGCATTTTAAATTTTTTATCATTAAGCTGTATTTGACATACATTTTTGATATGGCATCTGAGCAAACAATACCTTCAGAGCTACCTGCTCAAACTTCTTCAACATCGACCAACCTTCAAACACAATGTCACGTGTGTAAACACGCCCTAACTGATGGACAGGATTGCCTTATCATTAGTGAATGCTCACATCCTTTTCACAGGACATGCATTGAGACGCATCTTTCAGGTAGTTCTGAATGTCCTGTATGTCAGCGTGTGTGTGACCTTAGTGAGTTAAGAACCTTCAATGTTGCTTCAAAGTCTCCTCCAGCTCCTAAAGCCGTTAATACCAGAGGTAAAGGCAGAGGAGCCATGAGCAAACATTACCAAACACGCAGTGTTAGCAAGAACTTATTTCAAGAAACCCAAGATGTTCGAACTGAAGCTATACAAACGCCTCACCAGAACAATCTTTCTATTGATTTTTCTAACACATCTCCCGCTAATATTGGTAACCAACAGACTTCTAGTGCAGTTGTTGATTACCAGGAAATAGGTCGAATGATTGAAAACCAATTGACAAGGCTTCTACAAAATCTAAATCTACCTCAAATTCCTACTTCAAATGCCGCACCAAATTTGAACCAAATTCCCCAAAATTTGGGTAACCAAAATCAATACCTCGTGAATCCAACTATACCCCATCATAATGATTCGAGAACTCATCCCAGTAATGCATTTAATACGCAAGCTAATCCTCAACATAACCATCAGAACAATATCCCTAATTTGAGCACAAATAATTTTAACCATAATGGACCGTATAATTCATATCCACAACCTATTTATTCGAGTCCAAATGGTATAGTCAACATTATTCCGTTTGAAAGACATGCAGAAAAGATTACCTCAATTATCAATAATTGGAACCTGAAGTTCGATGGTTCGTCGAACGGTCTCAATATTGATGAGTTTCTTTATAGAGTTAAAACTCTGACAAAAGAAACATTCAACAATGATTTTACTGTAATATGTAAAAATTTAAATACCCTGTTAACCGGCAAGGCTCGCGAATGGTACTGGCGGTACCATAAGCAAGTGGAAACCATTGTATGGGAGGATTTCTGTATAGCTATCCAAAGCCAGTATAAGGATAAGAAGTCATCATATGACCTTCGCGAAGAAATGCGAAGCCGGAAACAGAAGCCTGGCGAGAGCTATGACGTTTTCCTTGATGCTTTGCAAACAATTGCTGATAAGCTCTCTCTTCCCATGGCTGAGGAAGAATTTATATCAATAGTAGCCCGAAATTTGAGACCCGAAATACGACAGGACCTCCTTTATGTCCCTATTCGTTCCTTAGCTCATTTGCGAAAGCTCGTGCAAATGCGCGAAAACTTTTTTAGTGATGAGTATGTACGTAGAACGCTATCTCCTCGTACTCAAAATTTAAATTTCCCACCACGAAAGCAAGTAGCTGAGCTGAAAGATCAACTTCCTGAAGAAATCGAATGCGAAAATGAGGTTAACGCCTTACATAAACCCGAGATTAAACTTATATGTTGGAATTGTGATAAATCAGGTCACACCTGGCAGGACTGTCTAGAAGAAAGGACAATTTTTTGCTATGGGTGTGGCGCTAAAAATATTTATAAGCCCCAATGTACGAAATGTCTAGCCCGTAGTCAAAATCAAACCTTGCCAAAAAACTTCAAGCAAATGGGTCCTCCCAGGGATCAAATTTAAAGGAACAACTGATTTCCGAACATTGTAATTTAAGCCCGGACTTACCCGTTAACCCTGACTTGTCCAATCCACTAAATAACATAACTGTTCTTAAGAGACCAATTTCTTCTATTGAAATACCCAATGAAAACGTATCCCATATAATTTATCCCAAAATGCCTTATCATAAGCGCTGGGAAATATATAAACAAAAACGTGATGAAATTTTTAACATGAATGTAATTTCGCAAATTAAATCTCCCAAAAGATCCACAACCCGATTGCGAAGATATTTCCGTTTAAGAACAATTTGTGGAAAAATTCAAATTTCCACGATTGTATCTAACCCGCAGGACAAGCGATTTTATGCAAAAGTATCCTTTTTAGATTTCGAAGAATTTGGACTTTTGGATACTGGAGCAAATATCAGCTGCATTGGTAGCGAACTTGCTCAGTTTCAATTCTCGAAACTCCCAAATTTTCAGCCTATTAAATCCTTTGTTAAGACCGCAGATGGAAAATCTCAAAATGTTTTAGGCTGGATAAATGTCTCTATATCATTTAATGGCAAAAGAAAGGATATGAAATTGTTCATAATACCGTCAATATCACACAGGTTAATCCTTGGGATTGACTTTTGGAAAAGTTTTGACCTTTTAGGACATATAAACGGTCCGCAGGATATTATCTCCTTTAAAAATAATATTCCCTGTAAACCCGATATTTCCGAAATTAGTCCTTCTGACATAGACAAAGACGAAACCCTTCAAATAAAACTGTCCTGTGACCAATTGAGACAGTTAGATGCAATTATATCTCTTTTCCCAAGTTTTGAAAAGCAAGGTCTTGGCAGAACCACTTTAATAACTCATACTATTGATGTCGGCGATGCCAAGCCAATAAAACAGAGATTTTACCCGGTTTCGCCTGCGGTGGAAAAATTGATGTTTTCGGAAATAGACCGCATGCTCGAACTTGGAGTTATAGAGCCCTCTTCTTCACCATGGAGTTCCCCAATGAGGCTCGTGGTGAAACCTAACAAAGTTAGGTTATGTTTGGACGCACGGAAACTGAATTCTGTCACAAAGAAGGATGCTTACCCGTTGCCAAACATAGAGGGAATCTTCTCGAGACTTCCTAAAGCAAATGTCATTTCCAAATTGGACCTTAAAGATGCTTTCTGGCAAATAGGTCTGGATGAGTCATCCAAACAATTGACGGCATTCACAGTCCCGGGTAGACCACTCTATCAATTTGTGGTTATGCCTTTCGGACTGTGCAATGCACCACAGACAATGTGTCGATTGATGGATGAGCTCATACCGCCAGATCTACGGCATACGGTCTTTGGATATTTGGACGACATGGTTATAGTCTCGGAAGACTTCAACACACATATTGGTGTCCTAATGAGAATTGCCACACAATTTCGAAATGCGAACCTTACCCTTAATATATCCAAGAGTAAGTTTTGTGTAACCAGAACCAACTACCTCGGGTATATTATTGGTAATGGTGGAATTTCAACAGACCCCGAAAAGGTGTCGGCAATAAAAAACTGGCCTGTACCCAAAAATTTGAAGCAGGTACGCGGTTTTTTAGGTATCTGTGGATGGTACCGTCGGTTTATCCACAATTTTGCAGACGAGACGTTCCCAATCACCGAGGTTGTATCCACCAAACGAAAATTCAAATGGACGGAAGAAGCACAGCACGCATTTGAACGGGTAAAATCGCTCTTAACATCCGCTCCAGTGTTAAACAATCCAGATTTTTCCAGAAAATTTTATTTACACTGTGACGCGAGCGATTATGGTATAGGTGCTGTGCTGGTACAACTCGATAATGAGGGACACGAGAAGCCCATAGCATTTATGAGCAAGAAACTTAACACCTCGCAACGTAACTATAGCGTTACAGAACGAGAGTGTCTAGCTGCTCTAGAGGCAATACAAAAATTTAGATGCTATTTGGAGCTTCAAGAGTTTGAAGTGGTAACCGACCATTCCAGCTTATTGTGGCTCATGCGACAACCCAACCTGAATGGACGACTCGCTAGATGGGTCTTCAAGTTGCAACCATACCGCTTTACTACAAGCCACAGAAAGAGCAAAGATCACATTGTCCCTGATGCCCTCTCAAGAATTCCAAGTTATGACATATCATCTCTTGAAATAGCGGAGCCCGGAGTAGATTTGGAATCACCATTTTTTGATAGTGATGACGATTATAGTAAGTTGAAGATACAAATTTTAAAGGATCCCAACAAATTTCCCGACATTAAAATTGTAGATAGATATGTTTATTATCGCACTGACCACTACAATGGTTCAGAGGAACAAGAGCAGAATTGTTGGAAATTGTGGATTCCTTCTAGGCTAAGAAGTGATACCATTGCTAAGGCCCATGACAACCCTGTTGCTGCCCATGGAGGAATGGCCAAACGTTAGATTTGTTGAGAAGAACATTTTTCTGGCCAGGTATGGTAAAGGATGTGCGTGATTACGTGCGAAATTGTGAGGTCTGTAAGACCACAAAGGCGCCAAACGTCATCTTGAAACCACCTATGGGAAATATGGCAGAATCAGTACGACCGTTTCAAAGACTTTACGTGGATATCCTTGGACCATATCCGAGAAGTAAAAATGGACATATTGGCCTACTTATAGTCCTCGATCATCTGTCCAAGTTCCACTGGCTCTGTCCATTACGTAAATTCACCGCCTCTCCAATTAAGGCATTTCTACTTGAACATGTTTTCCATGTCTACGGAGTTCCTGAAGTTTTGGTGAGTGACAACGGAAGTCAATTCCGATCAAATGAACTCAATGCCTTCCTCACAGAACTAGGTATAAAACACGTTTATACGGCTCTGTATAGCCCCCAATCCAATGCGTCCGAAAGGGTGAATCGCTCCCTCCTCGCTGGGATTCGCGCTTACCTAAAGAGCGATCATAAACACTGGGACCAACACCTGTCTTCAATAAGTTGCGCCCTTCGCAATGCAGTTCACCAAACCATAAATTGCTCCCCATACCGTGCTCTCTTTGGCTTCGATATGATTACGCATGGTTCTGCCTATAACTTATTGCGAAAACTAAACCTTCTAGACGAACCTAGCGCGAGATTGTCCAAAAAAGACAGTCTTCATGTTATGAGAACAGATATAAGGCAACATATTAAAACAGCCTACGAACGAAATCAACACGCCTATAATCTCAGGACCAGGGTAAAATCATTTAATATTGGCCAAGAAGTTTTCTATAGAAACTTTGCTCAAAGTAGTGCCTCAAAATCTTTCAATGCCAAGTTATCCCCCTTGTTTTTGAAAGCAAAAGTAAAGGAGAGGCTAGGAAACAATTATTACCTCTTGGAAGATTTAAATGGCAAGCAAATTGGCACTTACCATGGAAAAGACATCCGATATTAGTGTCCTGTTTCCATCTAATTCTACATAGCAACGCTCTTAGAATTATCCGGTTTGTATTGGCCACTGTCATAAGAATACACAAAGCACCAACCAAATTTCATTACAACCATTTGCTAGTATATATTTAAAATAGGCTGTTTACAGGAGACCAAATAATTTAAATCTTTAGAATCCGGTTAAATGTCCACAGTGGTCTCAATCAACAAATCGCTCCTTCAACTCCCATACTTTATGGTACATCTGAGGGTATCCCATTCAACATTCTCCATTGGCTTCCACATTAGAGTAAGCTAATTAAAATCACACAATAACTCGAACATTAAAATTGACATGAAGATATATATGGGCAGAATTATTTTCTGTCGTAATTTATTTTCTATATATAACTCTTATTAAGGAGATTTGAAATGTTGATTATCAAGTCACTTGTTTAATTTTTTGGGGTTTGTTTTGATTACACATTCTCCCAGGGCAAAAAGACGGAACTTGAAAAACTTATTGGCTCGCCTGTGTTGCATTTGCGTTTTGTGGTTGTACTGTACACACAGAGTGTGGAGATCGCAAGACTCAAAATAATAAAACAAACTTTAATATTTTCTATTAACTAAAAAAATGATTTTTTTCTGAAAATGTACTTAATATATTTATTCATCTATTTATTATATATAATTATATGTATATAAAGTATATTCATAAAAATCATTACAAATTCTACGTCTTACGCTGTGCTAGTTATCGATTAGTTAAACGCCTCCATGTTATTTGACAATTTGACTATCCGCAAATTTCTTCTTCCACCTTAGGTATGCTGTGAAGCAAAACTATAAAGATCTTCCTTTTTTGTGCAAACCTCAAAGAGGTAACATTCTAAAAAATCCTGATTCTAATTCTTAAAAAATCAGTTCAATCTTAAAATATAGCCGAGTTTATTTAAGAAATACTAAACAATTATATTCAAAATATTACATTTAATGTCATATTGGGAAGGTAAGCATTTTTTTAAAATAGGTAAAGTGCCTTAAATAATAGTACACTACTCCATAGTGAATTGGCCCATGCCGTTGTGTTTTTCTTACCAAGAACCTGGAAAAGGCTGTATATATATTGCTCAACAAATTATTCTAAAGGATTTTTTCAAAAGCAACAAAAAAAGTGTCAGACCTTACAGTTTTCTACCCATGCATTAGAGGTTAGAACGCAGTCTACACGATTTCCACCACAAACATCTTGGGAAGAATAACTCTCCGCAACACCGGAATTCATTAAAATCCAATGAAAAATTACTCCCCTACCATCCTTGAAACATACCTTCAATCTACCGTATTGAAATTGAAGAAACCCTGCAATCACCTGCCCGAAAATATCGGCCATGCATAACGTCGAAACAATCACATTGGTTGAGATTCCAAACCAAACAATTTACAATAACCAACATTCATTACAAGTGATTTATAACCTAGAGCATTCAAAGTGTCACCTTGAACCACATCTCTAAATCTGACCTCATCAATATCCACAAAAATTGAACCAGCAACCCGTGCAAACATTTCGCCTTTCCGAAGAATAAATTAAAAATCAACCTTATAATTAAGTATACATATATTTAAAGATATATACGTTGTAGTGCGCTCTATATATTATAATTCAAAACCTATATATTTAAATCTATATAACTTATATATTTATTGCAATAATCTCAAAAAAATACTAGTTAAAAAATTTTATAATATATATAGCGCCTAAAACAATATATACCACCCTACTATACGACATCATACTCATACCCACTTTTTACACCTACGGTATGTTCAAATGCAAGAATTTAAATCATTCATAAATTCCATTAAGCACCCACCATCAACGATGCATCGACTGGAGGCCTTCATCGACAGCGGAGTTCGGGGGTAAGTTTCTTTTAGTTGTTTTTTGTTTTGTTTTTTTTTTTTCTATTGTCTAGCATACCCATTCATAAATACTTGCATTGAACAGACGTAGTTGTAATGAAAAAAGAGAGATCAATAATTTAAAACTGTTATACAAAGATCACACGGAGAAATGTTGTTGTTTTTGTATGATCTCTTTTTCTTATTTTTTTGCTTATCCGTAGTATCTCAATGGTAAAGATTCCATAAATTGTTCTTTCCTCAAATCCCAGAAACATTAACCCATGAGGGTAATATAATTTTTTTATTGTTGTTTACTGAATTTTTACCTTCTATATGCATATATTGAAATTGAGTAATAGTATGTATATTTAGTTATTGGGCAAAGAAATTAATTTCTTATAGTTTATATTTCCTAAGAAATGCTTGTTAATATTTTGATTAGATAAGTCTATACATTTTAATAATTATGTTAGTGCATATCATCAAATGAATTTCCTTATTTATCATTGATCATAATTATAATAAACAATAATGATCTAAAAACAAATTTTGAATTGCACTCAGAATGAGTTGGTAAACATATTTTTGACGTTTCTTGTAGTGCGGTAGGGCCATAATTTGTGATAGTATTAAGGGGTCCTAAAATAAAACATGAAGGCAGATAGGACAATAGGTTGGAGAGGGTAATGACGCCGAGGTTCCCCACAAGATCGAAGGGACCATATATATTTGCTGAATATGTCGAACAACAACATTAAATTTCATATATATTTTGTTTATAACCATTTTTCTTTGACCATTTTTTTCTAGATTTTAGTAAAAATAAATAGGGAGTCTAAAATAATATTTTTGTAATGCAGACATGGACTGAGTTGAGAAGGACCGAACCCCCCATTATCCGACTGCAGCTAGTATATACATGGCTCCCGTAGTCCTTACTCCTCTCATTTTCCAAGATGCCTCTGAATATAATAAAAAATTGCATCTGCAACTAAAACGGTTGTGTACATTACAGACTGCCGAAGTTTCTTTAGTGGTTACATATAGATTGTTTAAGTTAAACTCATTCCCATTAAAGTAGGCTTCATTAGTAATGTCAAAACCACATTCATCATCTTCTTCTTCCAATACCAGCAGATTATTCCTCTGATAAAAGTTGTATTTCTCATAGTTATTATTTTAGTTTTCAAATCAGCATAGTGAGCCACAATTAAATTATTATTGATTTGATTGACATTCTTGATAATAGAAAATTGACAGCATAATTGCAATATTTGACCAAACATTTGTTTTAAACGCTGTCTTCGCACAATCATCAACAGCCGAATAATCAAATGGCCAGCATTCTGGACTTAATGTCTAAAACAAAAGTGTCATCCCCATGGCTTTTCATAAATTGTTCAGTTTATGGAGATTAGCATGAGCAAGGATAATGTCTTTCAAAATAATTTCCGGCGTACTTAGCCTAGAATAATGACATTGCCACGGTTGTCATGACAATTTGAACGAGTTCGTTTAACAACTAATCTTGTAGCATCTATCATCTGCTGCTCACAGTTGGCGGTAGAAAAATAATTCATAGAATTG
This sequence comes from Musca domestica, assembly GCF_030504385.1. Taxonomy (NCBI): domain Eukaryota; kingdom Metazoa; phylum Arthropoda; class Insecta; order Diptera; family Muscidae; genus Musca; species Musca domestica. The sequence goes on from NW_026712117.1 coordinate 2,169,209, forward strand.
GCAGCACATAAAACAAACTGGAGAGCTATTATTTACTTTTTGTAAATAAAATAAATGGAAAATGTTATGACAAAAATACATATTCGCATATAGTTACATATTTATACCCTACAACACTGTGTTGGGGGTGTTATAAGTTTGATTGGCCAAAAACTATGTAAGACCTCGAAATATTGGTTTCCCACATAGGAAGGTATAAATGGATCTTCCTGTCTCGCCGAGCTGAGTCGATCTAGATATGTATGTCCGCCCGTCCGTCTGTCCATGTTATTTTGTAATCACGCTACAGGTCGCAATTATGGTGGTCTCACGAAATTAAAAATGGAGGTGGGACTGGAGCCAGAATAGAAGCCTATTGCTTTTGGAGATGATAGCATAATATTTAAATGAACCAAAAACTGAAAAAAATTCCTGATTTTTCAGTTGCTCTACAGATCGCAATTATAGATCAATCGAAGCGGAAGTTAGCATGGTGCTAAAGTTTAAGGCTGCGCAGAAGACTTCCAATTTTTATGGTCATCGGGTAATATTTAGTGGGTGAAATAGACCATAACATTTGAGTTAAATAAAAGACAAATTTTCCATTAAACCGGGAATATTTTAAGTCCCGGCGAAATCACAAGTAGATGAAAAGGTCAATTCTGACCGTTGTGTAGATGCCGATAGTAAATATACGATATATATAGCGACTCAGGCCTATTGGCTAGGCCTATTGTTTTGAAAAATATCCGCATATATTTAGGGGTTAAAATGGTTAGTTGTTTTGGTCCAATTTACAGCTAAATATAATCCAATGGTCATCCAAAATGCCAGAATTTTTCCCTGTCCTTAACGCTCTCAAGCGTGTCGAATGGCTTCAATTGTGTGATCAGGAATTTTTTCCGTTTTTGGTCCAATTCAACCCCTAAATATATTGCGGACATCTTTGAAAACAATAGGCCTAGCCCTTCTGTGCCTTACCCTACCCGCGAGGATCGGACGATAATTGCAGAATGTATATAATAACCCCAACCTGTGTTTTAAGGTGAAAAAATATTGCAAAATATACATTTCAATACTACGTCAAATCCATGCATCAAATTGAAAAAATCGCCTGCGCTAAAATAAATGAAAAAATAACAAAATGTCACAAAATACTACAAAATCTATATTAATTTAAATTATTGCCAAGAGACCATTCTGAATTGACAAAATTTGTCGAAATCTGTCCAGCCATTCTTGAGATATAAGCATTCTTGCTAATATCCCCTTCCTTTGTATACACACATTGTACATATTTCGCTATATATATATCCAATATATTTAATGTCGGCGTCTACGTAACGTCTATTTGTGATTTCGCCGATATTAAAATTTTCGCGATTTAATGGAAAAATTGAGTTTTATTTAATACAGATGTTATGGTCTATTTCACCCACTAATATTACCCGATGACCATCAAAATTGGAAGACTTCTGCGCAGTCCCATGCTAACTTCCACGTCGATTGGTCCATAATTGCGACCTGTACAGCAACTGTAAAATCAAGAAATTTTTCAGTTTTTGGTCCATTCCAACCCCTAAATATTATACGATCATTTCCAAAAGGAATGGGGTCCTATTCTGACCTAAACCTCACCTCAATTTTCAATTTCGGGAGGGTCGGGCGATAATTGCGACCTTTAGAGTGATTATAATTTAATATAGACAGACGGACATACATAGCTAGATCGACTTAGCTCGACGAGGTAGGAAGATCCATATATACTTTCCTATGTGGGAAATCAATATTTCGAGGTGTTACATAATTTTTGATCCAATCAAACTTATAATACCCCCAACACATAGTGTTGTAGGGTATAAATACATACTAATATAAGTACTGAATGGTATTAAATGTTGGTATTCCGCATACCAAGTAGTGGGTATTTGCTAGTTGATTTATGAAATTGGAAAATATATTTTCATATTCATTGATTTTTAAAGCCGAGTGAAATTCATACATATGATCGGTACACCTAACTAATATATCCGTATATTTTGTTTCGAATACATAGAATATTTCATTTTATATTTAAAAAATGTAAATAACGACTGTCACTTATTCCATTTACACTAACCTCATTGTTGGTTTAATTTTCGGTTTGTTGCACCTCCACCTACAGAATATAGATTTGTGCAAATATTTTTACAAAGTTTTATTTTAAATTGGTTTGTGGCTATTAATAAACATTTTTTGTTGGTACAAGAAGCACACGAAAGTAAAAAGATATTTAATCCCAAAAACGTTGTTATTAAACAACGTGAAAATATTTCTGGCATTCCATGGTTTGAATTCGTTAACAAATTAAATTGAAGTAAATAAAAGGTTGCGTTAATTGAAAACAAATGAATTCATTTTTTTCTGAACATATTTTACTGTTTTTTTCTTTTTTAGGGTTTCATGTGATGGAACATTTTATCAGAAAATTAGAAGACTTATTAACACAAAATAGTTCAATCAAGTCTTGGCGAGAATTTAAATGAAAGTGTTGGATTATGTGGCAAACATAAAATGTTTATCAAATTTTCATAGAAACTTGTTATGATACACGTGTGTTGGCAATTTATTTCCTGATAATATATTAAGTTGTAAATTTAATAATGGGTTCTGGTGATTTAGCCGTGAGCCGAAATATCAACATAGAACTAATTAAGTGAAAAAATTCGCATGAAACTTGAAAATAAAAAAGTCAAAAAGTCCATTTAAACAAACCTCATTTTAAATTTCTTTCTCTGAATCGATTTCTTCTAAATTTGTTGAGTCATTTGTGCCTTTTCAATTCGGGCTTAGATTACCCATTTGGGACACAATTAACTTGAAATCGGATAAAGATATATAGGGGGGCTACATATATCCAAATTTGCACCGACCTCGATAAAATTGGTCGAAGTTATTTCCGAGCTGTATTACGGCTGTGGAAGGCAAATTTAAAAACTCGAATGAACAGTCTATATGGGAGCTATAACTATATCTGAATCGATTTTCACCGAATTTCATACACTTATTTTTAGGCTAAATTTGGTCGTAAGAGTTCCAAATTCCATCACATTTGGACTAATATTACACGTTTGATGCACAATAAAAGACAAATAGGACGAAGATATGTACATCGTTGTTATTTCGGATAAGCTATAATTTATTGAAGCATTTACTTTTTCGATACATCGATCTTTTTTAGGTCATTTCCCCCGGATAGTTAACACTAACTATGACTACTAATTAATTTAACACCTTTCAAAAATATTGCATAAATTAAGCTTATGCGCTTGAAATACTTTAGAATTGGTGGAATGGTATTTGCAACAACACTTTTTTTTTTTTTTTGTTAGTTTTTACATTAGAGAAGGACGTATAAATTATATTCCAAAATATCCGGTATTTTGATGATGTAAGATATTGTGTGAAGGAGTTGTTTGAAAATTTTCTGGCAGAAAATAAAATCAATTTTTTCATATTTGTCGCCATATACTAGCAGACTTTAGTCAGATTTTTTATGGGTTTGTCTGAAAATCGTTATTTGGAGTCCACAATTGTCTTGATATGTCCATTTCAGACAGGTGTTTCAATAGAATTTTTTGGAACGTGATGTGTCATTCGGTATTTTGATGATTTTAATACATTTTTTCGTGCGAGTAGATTAAAATTATTCAAAGCTTCTAACAATCGATAATTATAGAACGAATGTTCAAATTTGGTATGATTAGCTAGTACAATAATTTTATATTTCATGTAAAATTAATACTTGGAATAAACATCTTAAATCCGTTTCATAGATTCCGTACCATAACTTCGACTGATGTGTCTACAAAGTGGTGATGAATATCGCATGGCTTGACCCGCCTGCGCTTGAGAATGTCTATAATTTGTTGTTTGATTTTTAAAGTAAAATCTTCCTTAAACAATTTATTATTTAAAATTTTTTGAATATTCGGTGTCTGTGAACTTTCCACTTTGCGCTCTTAAATTATTTTCAAAAACAGAACATTTAAATTAACCCCAGTAATAACAACGCCATAATAATTTATGAACAAATTTTAGTCGTTGGTTGACGAACGTCGAAAAAAACACAAGTAAAAAAGCTGTAAGTTTGGCCGAACCGAACTTTGAATACCCTCCACCATTTGGTACAAATTTGGCAATTTTCAAAGAATTTAAAAATCCATTAAAAATTCTGTTAAAATCTTAAAAATACCGAATGCAGCCGTATATTATGGTCTATACGACGACGTGGACCTGCATAGGCTACTTTTGTCACAAGCTATTACAATATTCAAAAGCGAAACTTGAAAAAAGTCCGGTGAATAATGTAGCTATAATCATCAAAAACCGAATAAAGGGAGGTACCGTTATATGGGGGCTATACGAAGACGTGGACTTGCACAGACAATTGTCTGTCATAGGCTGTATTATCCATTACGAACTTCAAATGCGAAATTAAAAAAAAATCCGGTTAATAATGTCGCTAAAATCATAAAGATACCGAATATGGGGGGTAAAGTTATAAGGGGGCTATACGAAAACGTAGACCTATATGGCTCATTTTCTGTCTTAGACACTGGTATCCATTACGAACTTCAAATACCAAATATGAAATAGTTCCGGTAAATAATGTCTCTAAAATTCTCAAAATACCCATTATCGGGAGGTACCATTATATGGAGGCTATACGATGACGTGGACCTTCATGGCTCATATTCTGTCGTAGGCTGTAGTATCCATTACGAACTTCAAATACCAAATCGATTCCGATAAAAAAATTTTCTACAATCATTAAAATAACGCATATCGGGAGATACCGTTATATGGGGGCTATACGAAGACGTGGACCCACATGGCCCATTTTCAATACCAAAAGCCCAGCAGACATAGTACACATTTGAGTAATTTTTGTTGAGAATTTTTATCAACTTGCTTCATTTCGTTAGGAAGCTAGAGTGATTTCCACACACGCATAGATGGACAGAAGAACGGACATTGCTAGATCGACATAGAATTTTATGCTGATCAAGAATATATATACTTTGTGGGTTCTAAAATGTATAGTTCAAGGTGTTACAAACGGAATGACAAACTTAATATACCCTCCATACTACTATTAAAAAAACATCATATTATCTTCTATCTAAATAGCAAACATGTAAGATTGTCTTTCAAGACATCTAAATTGTCCATATATGTTTTTAAAAGAAAAGACTCAATAAATTTGAATTGAATTGTACGAAATATGTTTTAAATTTAATCTGTAATACAAAGTTCTTATTATTTTGAATATATGATGAGTGTTGAAATGTTTATCCTCGCCTAACTCAATGCATACGGCGTATTCTTTCTACGACGCAATAATATAGCTCATACGCCCTATTGTCTACTATCCAATAATGTAATTAATATCACAAAAAATAATGAATGGTTGTGAAAATGTCATCCAACCCAATTACGAAGTATGTCAAACCAATCAGATTAATTTATAAAACATTGTTAATAGGTGTTGTCTTAATTATTATTCATCGATATTGTCAGCTATCTAAGGAAATGGCGCAAACACGTTTGTTGTTTTAAAAGGGGGAATTTAATATTTTATTTAAATATACGAGTAGCTTAGAAAAAAAATAAATCAAAATATTTTGGGGTGAAATAATGTGAAAGTCACAGTGCAAAATACCATTAAATATGAAATAGAAAAAGTCGTCCGTACACATTTACCACAAAAACCCTCAGAAATGGATTTTTTTCATTCTGTGTACATAACCTGAAGTTTCATGTTATTATACCCTACAACATAATGTGTTGGGGGTATTGTAAGTTTGAATGGGCCAAAAAATTATGTAACACCTCAAAATATTGGTTTCCCACATAGAAAAGTATATATGGATTTTCCTATCTAGCCAAGCTGAGTCGATCTAGCTATGTATACCCGTCCGTCTGTCCATGTTAATTTGTAATCACACTACAGGTCTCATTTGTGGCCGAAATTTAGAATGGAGGCGTGACTAGAGCTAGAATAGAAGCCTATTGCTTTTGGAGATGATCGCACGATATTTAGGGGTTGAAATGGACCAAAAATTGAAATATTTCATATTACGCAGATGCTCTATAGGTCGCAATTATAGACCAATCGAAGCGAAAGTTAGCATGGGGCTAGAGCGTAGGACTAGAGCGTAGGCCGAAGCCTTTCAATTTTGATGGTCATCGGGTAATATTTAGTGGGTGAAATAGACCTTAACATTTGTGTTAAATAAAAGTCCAATTTTCCATTAAACCGCGAATATTTTAAATCACGGCGAAATCACAAATTGTTCGTCTATTTGTGATTTCGTCAATTCTGACCGTTACGTAGATGCCGATAGTAAATATATCGGATGTATATAGCGAAATATATACAATGTATATATACAAAGGAGGGGATGTTAGCTAGAATGCTTGTATGTCAATAATGGCTGGTCCGATTCTGACAAGTTTTGTCAATTAATAATGCCCTCTTGGCATAAAAGTATAAAATTTAAAAAAATCGGACCACTACTATTGTGTGGAAAAATAACAACATTATATCCGATATCCGAAATACACAAAAAGGCGAACTTCTGTTTTTATACCCTACACCACATAGTGGTAAGGGTATTATGTCTTTGTGCATTTGTTTGTAACATGGAGAAGGAAACGAGATAGACCCATAGTTACTTTTGAGAACCTTCATAGAATCACTTTCTGAGTCGATTTATGCATGTCAGTCCGTCTGTCCGTCCGTCCGTCCGTCCGTCCGTCCGTCCGTCCGTCTGTCCATGTATTCTTGTGAACAAAATGCAGGTCGCATTTATTATCCGATTGAGATGAAATTTTCCAAACAATATTTTTTTGGCCCAAGGACGAACCCTATTGAAATTGGTGAGAATCGGATCAAATTTAGATATAGCTCCCATATATATCTTCATCCGATTTCGGGTTAAATGTGCACCAAATGTCCACTATCAGTCCAAATTACCTGAATTTTGGCACACCCAACCGACTTCGGCCTAGAAGCAAGTATATCAAATTTGGAGAAAATCGGTTCAGATATAGCTATAGCTCCCATATATATCTTTCATCCGATTTGATCTTTAAGTCCCTCACATTCCTACTATGCACTCCACAACCGTGATATTTGGTACCAGGTATTAGATGGAGCACAGAAATAGCTGTTTTAAATTTTATCGAAATCGGTTCAGATTTGGATATAGCTCCCATATATATCTTCATCCGATTTCGGGTTAATTGACCACCAAATGGCCAATATCAGCCCAAATGGCCCGAATTTTGGCACATGTGACCGAGATTAGCCTTAAAGTAAATACAACAAATTTGGAGAAAATCGGTTCAGAAACAGCTATAGCTCCCATATATATATCTTCATCCGATTTCGGGTTAAATGTGCACCAAATGTTCACTATCAGTCCAAATTACCTCAATTTTGGCACACCCAACCGAGTTCGGCCTAGAAGCAAGTATATCAAATTTGGAGAAAATCGGTTCAGATATAGCTATAGCTCCCATATATATCTTTAATCCGATTTGGTATTTAAGCCTCTCACATTCGTAATATGCACTCTACAATAATGATATTTGGTACCAGATATAAGAACAGCCCAGAAATAGCTGTTTGTAATTTTATCGAAATCGGTTCAGATTTGGATATAGCTCCCATATATAGCTTCATCCGATTTCGGGTTAATTGTGCACCAAATGGCCGATACAAGTCCAAATGGACTGAATTTTAGTACATCGGACCAAATTCAGCCTAGAAGCAAGTATATCAAATTTAGTGAAAATCGGTTCAGATATAGATATAGCAACCATACATATGTTTCATCCGATTTAGAGTTTTAGTCCCATACATTCGTAATATTCACTCCACAACCGTGATATTTGGTACCAGGTATTAGATGGAGCACAGGAATAGCTGTTTTAAATTTTATCGAAATCGGTTCCGATTTGGATATAGCTCCCATATATATCTTCATCCGATTTCGGGTTAAATGTGCACTAAATGGTCAATATCAGCCCAAATCACCAGTCTAGAAGCTAATACGTAAAATTTGGAGAAACCCGGTTCAGAGATAGCTATAGTTCGTAAAATGCACGATAGAATTAGATATATTTTGATTTTGTACCAAATATCTCATAGAGCTCTGAAATGCCCTGTATAAACCTTTTTACGAGAGCTCTACTAAATATGCATAGTGGTGTAGGGTATCATATAGTCGGCCCCGCCCGACTTTTGAGCTTTCCTTACTGGTTTTTATGCTGATTTCATTGACGAATATAGCTAAATATCGTAGACAACTTGGAGACACAGAGGGACCTCTTGATTTTGGAGATCCACGCTTTAGTGAAGCCCCCATATAACGGTGGTATATGTTGGACCCAATGGGTTTTAGCTCGTGTGGCGTAGCATTGTATATATAGGTCCACGTTTTGGTATAGGCCCATATATCTCCCGATATTCGGAATTTTGATGATTTTTGCAACATTTTTTCACGGATTTGTCTAAAAATTTGCATTTGTAGGTCATAATGGGCTCTAGGTTTTGTGGCGGAGCATTGTATATATAGGTCCATGTTTTAGTATAGCCCCCATATAACGGTACCTCTCGATATTTGGTATTTTGATGGTTTTTGCCATATATTTTACGGATTTGTCTAAAAATTGGTATTTGTTAGTCATAATAGTTTCTAGCTTCGGTGGAGAAACATTGTATTTATAGGTCCACGTTTTGACATAGTCCCCATATAAAGGTACTTTCCAATATTCGATACTTTAATGGTTTTTGCAACATTTTCCATGGATTTTTCTAAAAATTGGTATCTGTTGTTCATAACGGTTTCTAGTCCCGTGACAGAACATTGAATATTTAGTTCCATATTTCCTATAGCGCACATATAACGATACCCACCGATATTCGGTATTTTGATAATCCTAGTAACATTTACTTACATAATTGTTTCAATTTTGGTATTTTAGAAAATTTGGTAGATGAAAATCCTAGAAGTATAAAATTGTCTATAGAGTTTCCGTTTTGGTATGGCCCCATATAAAGACCTGACTCCCTTTATAGTTTTTTGATAAGTTTAACTGTATTATCCAAACGGTCTTACCGGTAAATGAAGTTTAAAGTGTAAGACGCTTGAATTCAGATACTTTTATATAAAAATGTTTCCTTTACCGAAGTTGAAGGGTATTAAAATTTCGGCCCAGTCGAATTCAATTGCTTTTTTTAGCTAAAATTATATATTTCATATTTATTTCATTTATCTTTTGTTACACTTCACAGACTTCACGATAGGCATCACGTAGAACAAGGGAAACATTAGAATTGTCTCAGTGGTTACAAATCCTGTTGATTCTTCAATTTGTCATAAATACGAATAACACGTATACATCAAAAGCCACATGGCGTAACTGTACGAGTTAATTGAAACAGTTCAACCCTCTGTTGAGGGATTACTAACGTCAACAAAATATAAATATATCACAGATTTCTATGGCAACAGAAGTGTAATATGTTATTTATAGCTTTGTCAAGTGAAATTGTATTGAAAATAAATTAAATTAAGAAAGGGAATTTTAGGGCAGAAAAGAAACAAATTCTAAACGGAAAATATAAATAATATTAAGGCAATTATATTAAATAACACTTAGCGCCCACATTCTACTGCTCATACGAGTATCATACTTTGTATGCTCAATTTTCCTTATTTAAACAGAGGTGCTTTAAGGTGAAATATGATATTAATTTGTTTTAAGCAGAATTCGTCGTTAACGTTGTAAAAACTTGGAAGCTATATGAGCTGTTTGCGCGTCCGACTACAAAACCGAAAGATGTATGTTTGATACTAAGGCTATCAAAGAAAAAAAATTACAAATCAGTAAAGAAAGGACAAACGTTGGGAGCGCAGACAAATAAATATTATTGAGATTTATGTGAAGTATATCATACTAAATATGATAGTTATTATTATTGGAACAATTTGTTTCAGGAAGTCACGTCACAGCTTATTTACTGCCTAAGAAGTTCAAAGTTGATAAATACACTACTTAAATATGTTCAAGGAAAACTCTTACTGTTAAACTGACCTGTTAAAATCAATAATTTAAAATGTTGTTAAATCTTTTTTTTATATATATTACAAACCATTCAAATTCTATACTTTTGTTGTACTTACATCCACACAATTTGTTGCCTGAAACTAAAGATGTTTTCAAGAAATAAGAACAACACAAATTTGCCATTGAGTAGTTTAATGAAAAATCGTTTCCGGTATTTTATGAGCAACAGTTGCAATTTGTGACACGTGGCAGATTATGTACAGCAAATATTTAAATGCCAACCTAACTGTTCAAATGTTCAGCAACGAAATTGTTGCCCCAGAGCGTTTCTGATACAAATGCTGCCTATGTTTTCTATAGTTAAAGTCTTTCGAAGCAAATATTTTTGTATAAACAGGCATTTAGTTTTTTGCCTAATGCGAGTGATCTTAAACACTTCCGTGTATACTTCTTGTTTATGAATTGAAATTTATAAACAAGGAGTGTAAACGGAAGTGCTTAAAATAACTCGAACTTTGCAAAATCTATGTATACATGTACTTAATTATGTGGAAGAGTTAATACTATCAAGAGTTGCATTAATGCGAAGAGCTTAGATCTCAAATAAACAAATTATATACAAATATTTGTTACGAAGCAGAGATAATAAAAGGAATGGCATCCGGCCAAATACCCAGCATATTGGTTGACATCAAAGAAGTTCTTAAATCATGTAAGGGATCAAAGCACAAAAAGGGTGTGATGTTAAAACTACAACCAACTTCAGACTGCTATAATTTCTAAGCCACTCGTCCGACAGCTGTTAAAATTATACCAGTGATTATTATTACAAGCGTACAAAAGCATTTTGGTGAGAATTTTCCAAAAAAAAAAATTATTCGTGACGGAATTCAAGCGTGATAGTGTGATTTCCTTATATTTGGCTGGAAAACCACCGCAAGTGGCACTCCAGCATTTAAATGTGAATAAATCTTTTGTGGCTCGTTACCGTGATACTGGTAGCGTAGGCCGACGTTAAGGAAGTGGTCGGAAAGCATCAGCAGAAATGGTTCAAAAAGTAAAGAAGCGACTTGATCGAAACCCACGTGAGCTGAACATATCGCAATATTCCATTCGCCAAATATTGAAAAATGAGCTCGAAATTCCACAAAGTGCAAGAACTTACACCGCAACAGAAAAAATAGACTCAAAAGAGCTAAAAAGTGGTGAACTGCCGAATTTGGTTTTCTACGATGAAAAAACATTCTGTCGTGCTACTTGTCAAAGAGGTTAGCTGACAATGTGCACCTTCGGTTGGCCACCAAAACTCAAGCGCCGGCCATGGCGATGGCCATAACAGCCGATGGTCGCCCTCCGCTCGTATTAATCGATCGTGGCATCAGAATAAATGCCGAATATTATCGGGCACACAAAAATTTTGACCGCAGACCTTGGACATTCCAACAGGACTCAGCACACGCCACCTGGGAATGGTTACAAAATGAGGTTCCTCGCTTCATGGTTAAGCTATGGTTAAAATCAGAATGCCGACAATCGGGAGATGTCATTATATTAGGACTACAGGAAAGCGAGAAGCAATGAAAATAATTATTAGCTGCAGTGGTTAGTATTGACACAAATCAAAAACAAATTTTAAACACTTTCGTTGTGTGGCTAAAATCTTCAAAATATTCAGAACCTGAAACTGATCGACCTACTCAGTTTTTATAATTTCAAGAATTTTCTAAACATTAAAAACTTTGCAATTTATACTGATGACTAAAATGTGCATTTTTTCCATTTTTTTAACAGAAACAGAAGTGACCCACTACACCTAGATATCTTTGGTAAGATTCCTAACCTCGCCGCATAACGTTTTCTTTCTATTTGTCAACAATATTGCCACGGGGTTTTTCTAAGAAATCACACAGCTTCCATTACTGCCAAATGCCACTGGCTTTAAATAAACGAAGTGAAATGAAAAGACACCAGGGATAAGAATGTTAAAAATGAAAATCAACAACAAGTTTCAAAGTAAATTCTGTATGACATAACAAAAACAATAATGGTCGCTGACAGCAGGACTTCTCTTTTCGTATCATGGTATAAAACTTATGTAACTAATGAAATAAAATTCTAAGAAGAATTGTCCAATAAACAATTAAGCAAAAGCTATATGCAACTAGGGCCTAACATGTGATACTCTACAACATAGTTCTAAAATTATTTTCGAGAATACTGAGTTTACTAGAAGATTATTTCATGTATGGCCATTTATATATACTATACTAGCTGAACCCGGTGCGCTTCACAACCCCTTTCATTTTATATGCATTCAAAATTTTATAAACGAATATATATTGGTATAAAAAAATAAAACAAATTCAAAAATAAAATAAGTATTGTAACACTTTAATGCGTAAATAAACAAATAGCTCGGTCTACCCACGCGTGAACGGGCCAAATTTTGTCCGCATATACCAAGGGTTTATCCTTCGGATTTATTAATTTCATAGCAAATGTCAAGCATGCAGGAAACTTCCATCTTTAGAAGTTGAGTGGAATTTCTGTTGCAATTAGAGAATTCGAAGTAGCAACATACTTTCCCGTAATAATCGTATCGTAACCAATTAAATTGTTGTGTAGTTTTTTACTGTTAACCTAATACCATTGAAAAGGCGTTGTGGGTAAACGCTTCTTAATAAAATCATATCCCAATCTTAACCGATTTCAATGTAATTTGACAAAATTTACTATAACACCCAATTCCGTCACACTTTCCATATTTCATTGAAATTGGTGCGTCAAATACGGGAAAATATTATTGTAACCAAATTCCGGCACATATTCTGAATATCATTGGAATCGGCTTATACATATCGTGTTTGGTGCACAAGATGCATGAAATCGGCCGAAATATACATATGGTAACCATATTCAAACCTCAACAGATTTCAATATAACATAGCATTTTTTTGGGGTACCAGGTTTCGTCTATCTGTCTGAATTTCTTTGGAATCGGAATATGTGAAATCGGCCGAAAATATATATGGGAGCTATATCCAAATCTGAACCCATTTCAATATAATTTGACAAATTTATTTTGAGATCAAAATCCCGTCGCACATTCCAAATTTCATTGGAATCGAACATACATATCGTCTTTGGTGTATCAAATACATGAAATCGACCGAAACTGTATATGGGAGCTATATCCAAATCTGAACCGATTTCAATATAATTTGCCAAACTGATTTTCTAGACAATTTCCAAATTTTATTGAGCTGCGGCGTACACAGCGTATTTAATGCATCAAATACATAAAATCGGCTGAAAATATATATGGGAGCTATATCCAAACCGATTTCAATATAATTTGGAAAAATTTATTTTTGTTTCAAATTTTGTTACGCATTCCAAATTTGGACGCTGTATCTGTATTCGATCAGTAATTATGTGCATATAAAATCTAAATTTTTGGAGGCACCTCCGATTCTAATGATATATATCCAGTTCCAAGTGGAATTTCGAAAAATTTTATAGCCTATGTTACTTTCAGGCGATGTTGTAGTATATTTGGAAATTTTCAAGAAAATCTGTTCAGCGGTTTTCGAGTCCATAAATTACAAACAAACAAACAAACATTTTCTTCTTTTATATATATAGATACTTTTTATATACTTTTTACCAAAAAATTTTGGTCCATTAAATCTACTAAATATTGTCCGATGACCGTTCAAAATTTTAGGTTTCTGTCTTGATCTAACCCTAACCCCATGGTAAATTTTGTGTCGATCGGTCTATAATGTTGGCCTCTGAAACGACTGAAAAATAGTGAATAATTAAGTTTTTGGTCCATTTCATCTCCAATATACTACTATTTATACCGTACACCACATAGTGGTAAGGGTATTATGTCTTTGTGCATTTGTTTGTAACATGGAGAAGGAAACGAGATAGACCCATAGTTACTTTTGAGAACCTTCATAGAATCACTTTCTGAGTCGATTTATGCATGTCAGTCCGTCTGTCCGTCCGTCCGTCTGTCCATGTATTCTTGTGAACAAAATGCAGGTCGCATTTATTATCCGATTGAGATGAAATTTTCCAAACAATATTTTTTTGGCCCAAGGACGAACCCTATTGAAATTGGTGAGAATCGGATCAAATTTAGATATAGCTCCCATATATATCTTTATCCTTTTTACGAGAGCTCTACTAAATATGCATAGTGGTGTAGGGTATCATATAGTCGGCCCCGCCCGACTTTTGAGCTTTCCTTACTGGTTTTTCATTAAATCCTTACAAAATTTCGTGAGATTCGAAACATGGCTGCGATCTGAAGAGTGGTTACAAATTAATAAGGACAGACGGCCGCACAGACATATCTAGAACGACTCAGTTCGGCGAGATAAGAACATCGATATACTAGATGGTGGGTCAAAGATAAATATTTCGAGGTCTTACAAACTACTTGGACTGATTTAAATTTTAATAAACCGAACACATTGTGTTATAGGTTGTGAAGCCTTTATTATACCCTCAGCCATATCGCTAGAGATATGGCCCAAATGGTGCTTCAGCGAAATAACGGTTTTAGACCCTATGTCTCTTTGTACCAAATCCATTTCAGGACATTTGGAGTCGATCTAGCGATGTCCGTCCGTCCTGGCTGGTGCTCACAATAACTCTCGAAGGGAGTATCCGGTTTGGTCCAAACTTGGTACATCGTAATATTATTGTAAAACTTAGATCGTGTTAGCAGATGGACGTTGACAGCAAATTTTAAATGTTACATGTTATTCTTTCACGAATTTTTCGTCGAATACCTTCTCAATAGATAAACCCGCCCAACGGTATTTCCTCCTTTTCTTGGATATTTAAACCCGACTTTGTGAAAAAAAAACTGATCGATATTAGATTTCATTTAATACTCACATTAAACACTTGGAGGTTGCAAATTTAAATCGTAATAATTAAAAATTGTTTGGGGGGTTCGAAGATGGTGGAATGCTTCTCGTTTAGTTGATAGCCAGGCAATATCCATTCGACAAAATTCTTGAAATTATTGATGATATTGACAAAATTATAAAAACTATTTTCGGCGGTATCCTTTTTAAATTATTTACGAAGATATTTTTAGGCAGTAGCTTTTCAAAATTTTAGATAACATCTTCTTCAAATTATATGAAAATTGTTTTTGAAACTTGAAATGTTTAATTCTGAATGTATGTGTTAAATGCCAAAATTTTCAAAAATTTTCCAGAATTAAATTAATTTTACAAAACATATTTTCCTATGGTTTCTATAATATGAATTGTTATTATTTTAAAATAAAACAAGTAAGCAAAGGCTATAGTCGTGCGGGGCCGACCATGTGATACCCTACAACACTACAATATGTTAGAAGCCCCCATAAGTCCAAATCCATTTTAGAAGATTTCGCATTTGAATTTATATCACGAAGCACTGCCTAGATATTACCGTTAGCATTTTGACCATGGACATTTGTTTAATATTTACGCATTACGTCGTGTTATCGGAAAACATTTCTGTTTTTGGTTAATTTGAACCCCTAAATATTTTGCAATCATCTCCAAAAGCAAAAAGCCCCTCTGTATCTCCAAATTTAGGCTCATCTATACGATTTGCTTCTCTACGATATTTGGCTATATTCGTCAACGAAATCAGCATGAAAGAACCAGAAGTTCGCCATTTGTGTATTTCGGATATCGCCCTCAAGTAATGCTGGCATTTTTTCACACAAAATTAGTGGTGCATTGTACCCGCTGTCTTAAACTCTAACTTTATGCGAGATTTCGTGTTCTTTGGTTTCTATTTGTGACCTTTATAACGGCTGCAAAATCAGGATAATTTTTGGTGGTTGGCTCATGGCAACCCCTAATATATTGCGGACATCTTTGAAAACAATAGGCCTAGCCCTTCTGAGACCAACCCTACCCTTTTTCTAATTGAAAAAATCGCATGCGATAAAAAATATGAAAAAATAAAAAAATGTCACAAAATACTACAAAATCTATATTTACATCATTATTGGCATATTTTTCTGCGATTTTTTTAGATTTTATAATTTTATGTCAAGGGGGCATTCTGAATTGACAAAATTTGTCAAAATCGGTCCAGCCATTCTTGAGATATAAGCATTCTAACTAACATCCCCTTCCTTTGTATATACACATTGTATATATTTCGCTATATACATCCGATATATTTACTATCGGCATCTACGTACCGGTCTGAATTGACCTGTTCGTCTATTTGTGATTTCGCCGGGATTAAAAATATTCGCGGTTTAATTGAAAATTTGACTTTTATTTAACACAAATGTTGAGGCCTATTTCACCCACTAAATATTACCCGAAGACCATCAAAATTGGAAGGCTTCTGCCTAGCCCTATGCTCTAGCCCCGTGCTAACTTCCGCTTCGATTGATCTATAATTGCGACCTGTAGAGCAACTGCAAAATCAGGAATTTTTTCAGTTTTTGGTCCATTTCTGACCCTAGCCCCACCTCCATTCTAAATTTCGTGAAGATCGGGCCATAAATGCGACATGTCATGAGATACAGCAATACCAAATTATAACCAAATCGGGGATATAATTTCTCATAAATTCTGCAAATATATAAACTAGGTATGCTCCGTAAGAATTTTGATTGTTTGGGATGATACTCATGACGAACTTCGAATACCAAGTTTCCAACAATTCTATTGTTAAATGTAGCTAAATTCAATAAAATACCGAATGTCGGAAGGGCTTGTTTTATGGGGATGTACGAACCTGCATAAGTAATTATTTTCCGTTAAAGGTATTGACTATTATGGAAATGCTAAATAACAGGAGATATTGTTATATCGGTATCTATATGATCAGTTCTTTGCATTGCTCTTCTCTGGTCACTGCGACAAAAACTGCCGATTTTTAGTAAATTCGGTTGAAAACATATGACTCAAATCCTCAAATCCTTACATTTTTAATATCTATATGTGGGGCAAACAGGGCACCTTTATGATCCATTTTAAATACCAAATATTGTTCTGTCTCAGGACTGCAAGAATGTAAAACTTTTTACTAAGATTACCGTTTTTCCTTTATGATATCAAAAAAAAAACTGCAAAACTTGTAGATTCTTCCAGGTTCTGGAACAGAGCATATTTTTCGCACTTAAAATTTTATTACTAAATGTTTATTAAATATCTTTGGTAAAATGAATACATTTTTTATACTGTTTATATTATTTTAGTTTACAAAATCTTAAAATGTTGAAAGAATAATATTCTGGCCTAGTACAGGGATCTTATTTTATTCTCTTGTAGCTTCAGGATTAAAATTGAAATTCATCAATATAATTTAATATGGTATTTCATGTTTCTCAAAACTTACTTTTCCATTATATTGGTATTTCCTATATGACAAAAACAAACACACACAATACCTTAAGACTTGCTGTCAAAATGAGATTACTTTCATCACAGTCCGCAACACATATTTATTGTTAGAAAATATAGCTTTATAATAAGGGATGCAACATCTGTACAATGTTGTGACCAAAGCAAGAAATCAAAAGAAAATTTCTTTTCCAATTTATTTCACAATAATAAAAAAATAAAGTTTATTATGTCATTGTGATGATAAATTCGCATCGATGAAGCGTATGTTGTAGCAAGGTGTGTTATGAATATAATACAGTTAATTTTCTTTTCAATAATGACCTTCAACATTTTACTTAGATTCATACACGTTAGTAAATTAAAGACATTTTATTATATTCGAACTATAAATACATAGAGTTCTTAAATAAGTGTTTATTTATAATTTCCTCTTGCCATAACAGGAAGAACCATTACGAACTCTTTATCCCGAACTTCAAACAAACCAGTTAGAAAATGTGGCTAAAATTGTCAAAATGCCGAATATCGTGGACCGATTTAGTTTATTTTTGAACTCGATCTTCCTATAAAACTAGCTTCATATCACAATCCATTTGGACTCTAGCGTTATTACAACAGACAGACACCCATTCAGTATGATGATGTACAGGGTGAGATGAAAAAACTGCAACCAATTTCAGACTGCTGTAATTTCAAAGCCACTCGTCCGACAGCTGTTAAAATTATACCAGAGATTATTATTACAAGCGTACAAAAGCATTTTGGTGAGAATTTAAGTTATTCGAGATAGAATTCAAGCGTAACAGTATGATTTCTTTATATTTGGCTGGAAAACCACAAGTGGCTATCGTTAGAGCACTCCAACATTTAAATGTGAATAAATCTTTTGTATCATCGCTCGTTACCGTGATACTGGTAGCGAAGCCCGACGCCAAGCAAGTGGACGGAAGAAAACAGCAACATCAGCAGAAATGGTTCGAAAAGTAAAGAAGCGACTTGATCGAATCCCGCGTTGCAGTGATTGAAAAATGAGCTCGGGGTAAAACTTCCAAAAAGTGCAAGAACTTACACCGCAACAGAAAAAAATAGACTCAGACTCAAAAGAACTAAAGAGTTGCTTTACTGGCCGAAAGTGGTGAACTGCCGAATTTGGTTTTCTCCGATGAGAAAACATTCGTTGCCCAGCAGTTTGTAAACAAACAAAATGATCGCGCTTACTTGCCAAAGAGGTCAGCTGAAAATGTGCACCTTCGGTTGGCTACAAGAACTCAAGCCGCAGACCCTTGACATTCCAACAGGACTCAGCACCATCGCACTCAGCACGCGCCACCCAGGAATGGTTTCAAAATGAGTTTCCTCGCTTCATTTCCAGCGCACAATGGCCACCAAAATCTCCGGATACCAATCCGTTGGACTATTGTGTCTGGAGTATTTTGGAAAGCAAGGTTGGCACTAAAAAATACCAAAGTGTCGATCACCTCAAGTAAGCGCTTCTCCGGGAATGGGACAAAATACTGCAGAGCAACATTCGGGCCACATGTGACGGTTTCATTGGCCGTTTGTAAGCCATAATACGTTGCAATGGTGACCAATTCGAACAAATCTAACTTATTCTAAAGTTTAATGCTATTTCCGACATTTTTTGCTTTCATTCAATAAAATTAAAAAAAAAGTAAAAATTATGGCGTTTGACTTGGCATGTTCTATCATTCAAATAATGTATGGAGAATGACAACACAACATTCAAATGTTCAGACAAATTTGCCAAACACATTTGACAAGGGTTTTAGTAGTCGACTGGGCAGACATGTACTCAATTAGCTAAATAACATGTAATATGGTTTTCCCGATAAACAAAAGCTTTAATATATGTCGTTGAGTTTATTAGCCTTATATTGGGTAAATATTTCGTTTGATTTAGGTTTTATGTGGCTTTTTGGGTTAAAGTGCCAAATTTTTATCAATTTAAAAAAATAAATAAAAAAATTTAAATAAAATATTTTCAGACTAAAAAAACTCATACGTAGGTTGAGAATATATTGCTTTCAGGTGTATGAGGATTATTCGACAAATTACCTAATAATTACAAAATATGACTTTAAATAAAATTAAATGAATATACCCCTAAATATCGGAAATTGGAGAATGAACGTTGATTTTTAGAATGATTTTTCAATATGTTCAATTGTATAGCAAAGCCTATGTTCGGGTGAGACCGACCATTTTACATTCTACGACACGAAAATGTCCTATTCTAAAGCTGACCCAGATACCGCGCAAAATTTTTCGAGAATCCGAAAATAATTACAACCTGTGGCTGAATTATCCTTTAACATTTACAGACGGACACTGCTCGTCAAGATATACAAATCGATATTTTATATCGCTGGTCTAGGATCAATTCTTTGACGTGCCACAAACTTTGTGGGCCAATCGAAATTATCATACGCTTAAGATTTAAAATATAACCCCTATTCGATAACAGTTAGAAAGAAGTAGATAGTTTTTGTTTTATATCTATAAACCAGCAAGAAAAAGTCAAAAGTCGGGCCGGGCCGACTATATGATACCCTACACCACTATGCATATTTAGTAGAGTTCCCGTAATAAAAGAATTTATGTCAAGTAGATCATACCACCTACCAACATTTGGCCTTGGAGAAGTTATAGTTTGCTATAGAGTGTATGATATCATTTGGAGAAGGATTATAATAATAGTATATATATCGGATCCGAGTTGCACAAAAGGGAAACGTACGACCCGAAATTCACTCAATTGGGCTGATATTAGCCTTTATTTGCACAATAAACCTGAAATTGGATTAAGGATGTATATGGGAGCTATATCCAAATCTTAGCCGATCTCGATAAAATTTGACAAAGCTATTTCCGAGCTCCATAAGATATCGGGTACCAAATATCATCGCTGTCGAATGCATATTAAGAATGTGAGGGACTTAAATACCAAATCGGATGAAACATATATATGGGAGCTATTCTTATATTTCAACCGATTTTCACCAAATTTGAAGTACTTACTTCTTAACTGAATTCGGTCGGATGTGTCAAATTCAGGACTTGTCGACTTATACTGGCCATTTGGTGCACAATTAACCCGAAATAGGTTGACGATATATATGGGAGCTATACCCAAATCTGAACCGATCTCGATAAAATTTGGCAGCTGTATTTCTGGGCTGTATCTGATATCAGGTACCAAATATCATTGTTGTTAAATGCATATTACGAATGTGAGGGACTTAAACACAAAAAATATATCTGAACCGATTTCCACCAAATTTGATGTACTTGCTTCTTACTCAATTCGGTCGGATGTGCCAAAATATCTAAATTTCATTCGATTATCACTATCCTTGGGCCAAACAAATATTGTTTGCAAAATTTCATCTCAATCGGATAATAAATGCGACCTGCATTTTTTCACTAGAATACATGCACAAATCGACTCAGAAAGTGATTCTATGAATATCCTCAAAAGTAAATATGGGTCTATCTTGTTTCCTTCTCCATATCACAAACAAATGCACAAAGACATAATAACCTTACCACTATGTGGTGTAGGGTATAATAATAAGCTATAAAATAATATCCTACACCACATGTAACATATGGCATAAAAACGGTAACTTCTGATATTTGGAATTTCTATGTAAATTCGCCCTTTGTTAATTTGTCAACATCGTTTAATATTGCGTTTTTTGTGTCTTTAAGGCTAAAGTCATATTATTTAAATTAATAATCCACAATTTGGTAAATTAGAAACGGAAAGAGTAGAAGGTTACCTAACAACAATATCCGCATTTACACAGGTGCTGGCACGTGAGGTAAAAACTTTAAGTTAAATTTTTATAATTTCACAAAGACAAAAAAAATATGTCTGTTATAATTCTATTCATTATTTCTTTATTTCTTTTTTTTTTTGCTGGGATAAAAATAACTTTTTCGATAAAAATAGCTTTGTTACTTCCTTATTTTCAATTTACGACTGTTGTAGCTTACCAAAAAAATGGCCATCGTCAATTTCGGTATCTCTTAGCCATCCTTCTTTTTATTGTTCAGTGAATTCGTCTGGAATCCTGCCTTCTATTGTATTAGTTTTTTTTTTTTTTTTTTTTTGGTTTCTCTGCTTCCTCGTTTTAATAAAAAAAATCTAAATATCATGTCTACGAGAAGAAATAACATTTACCGTTACAAATATGTAATTTACTATTGTTACCCTAAAAAACTTTACAAAAATATAGGAAAATCAAGATATGCACAAGGCGTAGGAGAATGGAGACAAAGTATTAACAAAGAGAACATTGAATAACCTAGATATTAGCCATGAAAGGGTATTGGCATTATCTCAAAAAAAACTCAAAAAATTGTCCAAACAACGCGTAACGAATTGATTACAACGAAGTGAGAAAGAATGGAACTTTTTTAATATTAGATATCTTTGTTTGGCGTAATGTATGAATGGTACATTTCACAGTTCCATAATTGAACATCGTTATGTTATCTTAAGATGAAGAAAAGTGGGCAGTATGGACATATATCTTCTACTATAACACCCTACATTTTAAGTTTACTCGTAAAAAGTAAACCCTTGGTGGACCCTTATTATATCCTTTACCATTGGGATTTTTTTAGATACAATCAATTTTATGCTATTTGTAATGAAGAAGAAAAGCAAGAATTAATGTTAAGAAATCTTTTAGGATTTACTTATTCCATTTTATTAGCTGCCAAAAATGGAAAGTCAGAACATGAGAAAAAACTTCAAGTCATTAAAATTTTATTAACAACCTGTTGTTACCTTGTTTATGTGTTTTTGTTAAAAATCTATGTTAGTTATAAAAATAAAATATTATTCAGTACACAATTTTGTTATTAGCTAATAAAAATGCAATGGAATTGTTATTACTTATTGCGTCACACTTTAGGACGCCGAATAATTTGAGCTCACTCTCATGTCCAAAATAAATGTTCTTAAGAAGAAGAATAGAACCTTAAGAAGTTTGTTGACCATCTAGACTCTGTCTGATTTTGTTAATTTGTAAAAAAAGAAAACAGTACGAAATACGAACACATCAAGTACCATTAAAAGTCACTAGACAACTTATCTCTTATTTGAGAGAAATAAAATACATTGTTACAGGTACGTAGGTGGTTAAATGTTAAAGCTTTTTTTTTAAAAAAAGAGCATAATAACAAAAATGGGAGGAATAGGCAAAAGCAGGGCGAGTCGACTATATGATATCTTACGTGCAGAAGAATGCATATTAAGCGGATCCAATGATACTACGTTTTAGAAAAAAGGATAATAACAAAAAAATAAAAACGTAACTGTGAGATGATATTCAACTTTTTTCCAAAATGCAAGAGCTTGACTTTCATGACAAGACGTTGCCACATGCCACAGAGCACTCGGAGACGCGAACATTTTATATCACATTCGGGATCAGTCTATCATGCGATTTAATTCCTTAGGACTTTTTTCTTGTGGGGCTATATTAAAACTCATGTCTAGACTAGCCTGCTTCAATTGCCGAATTTGAGGACCACATTGAAGCATTTATTCATCCGATATCGGTTGAAATGTTGAAAAGAGTATGCCAAAATTGGACTTAGCGGATGGATAGTTTGAGGCGCAGTCGCGGTAAATAATGAAATAATTTAGACCGCACTATCAATTCTAATAAAGATTTAATTATTTTTTTGTATCACTTTCCTTTAGCTCTTAAAAATTAAGCCTTACATATATTTTAAATTTTGCCTATTACTGATGCTTTATTATAACCTAATATATATATATGGAGAGAGTGAAAACTTTGGAACACCTCGAAATATTTGCCATATACGCAATATTTAGTATACTGACCATCATATAAAGACGAACTACTTCATAATTTAAAGGATTGCTTCGAAGAACTCAAAGACAAAACAATTTGTGTAATAAATTCTTACTATATGGCACACAAAATATTGCTCTGCAACATCTTTAAATCCAGATGAGCAATTTAACATATTGATTTTGACCGAATAAAATACTTTTTAGAGTTTATTATATCAAAATAATTTTTAAACATAAATCCGCATAAATAAATCTCGCCAAAATGTTGAAAAATTGAAACACCATGACAGTATGCTTTAATATTTCAAATCATTGAACACGCACACAAATATAAATTCCACTTGTCTGATGCTTATTAAGCACTTTCAAATCAACAATGAAGGGCGTTGATTTCATTTGCAATTACCGCAAAAGTAAGCGAATGACACGAAGATGTTCGCACAACTGACAAATCCATGTAATAAAATTTTTATTTCGATGACAAATTGCAATTATTATGGGACTGGTAAAATCTTCTTTCTAAAACATATTTTCTTTTGAGAATATTTTTTAGAAAAGTAGATAAAAATATATTTATTGTATATTTCACTTACCAAGAACACAAGCACCAATAAATTTTAAAAGCATTAATAATGAGCACATTCTTCTTCTCTTATCAAAAGAGAAATTAGACTTTCTGTTGTCTGAAAAATAACTCAGAAAGTGTATTTTTTTCCAGTAAAATGACCAAATTAACTGAAACTTAAACAAAAACTACAACTTTATATAGATAAAAAAGTTTTTGAATGACATGCCAGATGCAAACAAAAATATCACCAGCTTAAAACTGCGATTCCATGTGGACATCATGTCATTTATCACAATTTCAAGTAAAACCATGAACATTTTTTTTTTGTGGTTTTTTTGGTTATTAGTGAGGCTGGGGTAGATTACTCATTTCATACATTCTCATTTTGTGCCATTTTGAATTTCCTTAAGTAATATACAGTATGGAAGCGTTTATTCATATTTGGTCAATTGCGTCACATATATATATTGTATTATTTACTAGTAAGAAACAGCTATGTTCGGTCGGAAATAACCCGAAAAATGTTATGTGTGACTGCAAATTTAAGATCATTAAGCTTGTCTCGAAAGAGAAATAATCAAATAAATCATAAACATATGACTTTCGTCATAACAAGGCAAAACTAAAAAACTATGAAAGTCCGGCTATTGGACTTGATCCGCGGAACTCGGTGTGTTAGATGATGCGCCTCATCGGTGTATGCATTGGCGGAATGTACTTATTGTTGGCAAAATATCCATCGTTAGAACAGCAAGCATTTCGGTGAAAAAGATTTGCTAATAGAACTTGAGTCGAACTTGGAGAGCAATAAGTTCGAAATAAATACTACTTTCCAAAGAAAGGTCCTCGTAAGCCATCATCCACACCAAATATGCCTGATGAACCGCTTAACCAACGGCGAAGCGGTTCATCAGACATAGTGGTGAGTATGTGATAATGTATATCTGGATTTCTTTTTTACTTCTCTCAAAATTTTAACTCAAAATTCAAAAATTAAAAAAAAAAATAGTTAAAATGCAGTAAATTCGACCGGGCCGAACTTTAAATACCCTCCACCATTTGGAACGAATTTGGAAATTTTCAAAAAATAAAGTCCTTAAAAAATGTTGTTAAAATTTTAAAAATACCGAATATAGCCGTTATATTGGGGTCATAAGCCATTACCATATTCAAATTCGAGACTTGAAATAAACGGTGAACAATGTAGCTAAAATCATAAAAATATCGTATATAGGGAGGTACCGTTATATCGGAGCTGTGCGAAGACCTGGACCAGCACAGACAATTTTCTGTCACAGGCTATAGCATCCATTACGAACGTAAAATACGACATCTCAAAAAATTTCGGTGGGTATTGTACCTAAAATACCGAATATAGGGAGGTACTGATATATGGGGCCTATACTAAGACCTGTACCTGCATAGACAATTTTCTGTCACAGACTGTAGTTTCCATTACGAACTCTAAATACGTAATTTGAAACAATTCCGTTAAATAATGACGCTAAAATCATCAAAATACCGAATTTTGGGAGACACCATTATATGGGGACTATACGAAGACGTGGACCTGCATAGACAATTTTCTGTCATAGGTTGTAGTATCCATTACGAATATCAAATACCAAATTTGAAACAATTCCGGTGAAAAATTTCGCTAAAATCATCAAAATATCGAATATCGGGAGGTACCGTTATATGGGGCTATATGAAGACGTGCACCTGCACAGATAACTTTCTGTCATAGGCTGTAGTATCCGTTTTGAACTTCAAATACCAAAGTTGAAATAATTCCGGTGAATAATGTCGTTAAAATCATCAAATCATCGGGATGTACTTATATATGGGGGCTATATGAAAACGTGGACCCACATGGCCCATTTACGAGCTTAACCTGCCTACTGGAAAAATAAACACGTGTGCAAAATTTTAGTCTTCTATCTCAATTCGTTTGAAAGATAGCGTGATTACAACAGACAGACGGAAATGGCTAAATCGATTTAGAATTTTACGCTGATCAAGAATATATATACTTTGTTGGGTCTGTCATGAGTATTTCGAGGAGTTACAAACGGAATGACAAAGTTAACATACCCTCCATAGTATGGAGGGTATTAAAATTGTGTGAAAAGTTTAGCAAAACCAACAAAATACTGAATATCGGGAGGTACCGTTATATGAGGGTTATACGAAGACGCGGACTAATATAAAAACAACTGGAACACCATTACGGGCAGCAAATATCAAATTTGATGTAATTCGGAGGATTAGTGTGACACAAATCGTGAATATAGGGGACGCAGTCATGTGGGGACTATGTTTGAACATGGATCTATATGGACGGTTATTGCGAGGACTACCATAATACAGAAAATTCTGTTGAAAAATATGTCTAAAACCACCAAAACACCTTAACTCTGGCGGTGCAGTTATATTTGACGGATCTAAACTCCTTATCAACAAAATGTTTTCAATCTACTTCATTTCGTTCGAATGCTAGTGTGATTTCCACAGACGGGCATGGCTAATTCGACATTAAATCTTACGGGCCGGGCTAACTTTTATGAACAGATTGGTTGTCTCTTCGCTCCTCATCAATAGATCTTACCGCAGCCGAAATCCAAGATGGAAAACGATCTTGCATAATTCGTACACAAAAATTCGTTTATGCAGATGAATATAATTCACTAATGAAAAAGTCTCCAATTTCTTCATCTAGCCCTCTATTGACGTTAAACCCGTTTCTCGACTCAAAGGGTATTATTCGAGCTAATGGCAGATTAGTTCAATCTCCAGCCCTTACATATAGCGAACGTCATACCATATTACTACCACACGGAACTACCCTTAGCAAATTGTTGGTCGAATTCACTCATAAGATCACTTTACATGGTGGTAATCAATTGATGACCCGAGTGCAAAGATCCGAATTCTGGATATTTGGACTCAAATCTCTGGTTAAACAAACTATACGAAAATGTCGAATCTGCTTAATTCACAAGAAACAAACCCAAACTCAAATAATGGCCTCGCTGCCACCCGAACGTACTTTTCTGTCTCGACCCTTTACAAACACTGGGGTAGATTTTGCAGGACCCTTTAATATTAAAAGTTATTCAGGAAGGGCTTGCTTTATAACAAAAGGCTATGTTTGCCTGTTCGTCTGCTTCGCCACCAAGGCTATACATTTAGAACCAACTAGCGATTTATCTACATATGCCTTTCTCGCCGCTTTCTCCAGATTCATAAGTCGGCGAGGTTGTCCGTCTTGTATATTTTCTGACAACGGAACCAATTTTGTGGGAGCGGTCGATCTATTAAAGCGAGATCGATTAGCTTTCATGAAGAATATTCAAAGTAGCACAATCCAAAACAATTTCAATCAAAATCTTACTTGGAAATTTATCCCGCCTGGCGCTCCGCACATGGCGGTTTGTGGGAGGCCGGCGTTAAATCGTTTAAAATGCATTTGCGAAAAAGTATTCCAAAAATGAATTTCACATTTGAAGAATTTACAACTATCTTAGCAAGAATTGAAGCCTGCCTTAATTCGCGACCCTTAAGTCCTGGTAGCGATGATCCAAATGACCTTTCCCCGTTAACTCCTGGTCATTTCTTAATTGGAACATCAATTCTTACTCCTGCTGATCCCGACATTTCCGACACAGATCTTAGTCTAGTAAATCGTTGGAAACGACTCAAAGTTATTTCACAATACTTTTGCAATAGGTGGAAATTAGAATATCTCCACGAACTTCACAGAAGAACTAAATGGAAGCGTGAAAAGGAGAATGTCAAAGAAGGAGATTTAGTAGTCATAAAGGACGATAGGTTGGCTCCAAATGAATGGAAGTTGGGTCGAATTGCAAAAACATATCTCGATACCGATCAGAATACGAGGGTTGTAGACATACGGACATCAAGTGGCAACATAAGCAGACCTATCACAAAAATTGTCAAATTGTTTTCCGACTGACTAGCCGGAATCCTACTTAAAAAAGAACATAGTACTCGCCTTTGGTTTCTTTTTAAGATATGGCCGCCTACTTGCCCAATCAAGACTGCCGTTTAGATGATCGCAGCCGCAGTCCCAACCAATCCGCACGTCCAACAGCGAGAAGTTCTAGCTGACCCAGACGCCCAACCGAACCCATTCCCAGCAGACCGGCTCATAGACACCGCAGACTTCCCAGTTCCACATCACCAGAAAGACGTCAACGAAGCCGCTCCGCTGCAAGATCCCGCCAACGCCAAGAACGACCCAGCTATTGGCAATATTCCTGTGGGTTGTGTCAGGAGGACCATGCCCTCAGTGCTTGCGAGAGGTTTCGCTACCAGACCCCCTTCCAGCGCTATGAGACTGTGGAGCGTAGGGGGTACTGCAGAAATTGCCTTGCCAGAAGTCATTTGGCCCCTGACTGTCCGTCGTTGACTGGTTGCAGGAGGTGCAACAATCGGCATCATACGCTGCTACACGGGGCGTCTCAGCTGGAGGAAGTATCCCTAAATGTGGAAGTTGTAACAACACCAAACTTTGCGTGGGATTTGGTATTTGTGCCAACGGCTATGGTGCGCATCAAGGCTGACAAAATAGAGGGGTACAGCATGCTAAGCCAATCAGCGACGATGTCCAAAATATCGTATGCGGCTTTCCGTAGATTGGGCCTACAATCGCGGATTTACAAAGGGCAGCGATTTACCACCTTTACGGTTTCGCCCCGCCGCACAAACAGCCACTGGAGTCTTAGAGTCAATGCCTTGATAATCGAAGATTTGCCAAGGCGCATTTACTCGGACCCGATCCTCGAGGACCCCACAAGAAGTTTCAGAAATTGCGCCCTAGCCGACCCTGATCCCCGAGGCAACAATCCCGTCGATGTGGAACTGGGTGCTGACGTTTACTCAGCCATAAGAAAAGACGAGTGCAAGGAGGCTGGAATTGGAGATGTCCTGGCCTATGATACCCAACTGGGTTACGTGTTTGCAGGTCCAATAAAAAATATGCCAAAAATATAAAGAACAATATTGTATTTCAAAAATGAATGTAAACACTTGTCATTCGGGGGCCAGAAATGTTCATAAAAGATGCTAGATTTTTGCGCAACAGTGTTGTTTGTTACATTACCGGTGGCTGCATAAATAACATCATAAAAAAATGATGTACATATTAGACACATATGCACACACACATGCACATATATGCAGCCACCGGTAAATTCCAATTATGAATTAAAATAAATAAGCATCGTCACCAGCCAAAACAGGTTTGCTGTGACGAAGCAAATTGGAGTTAGAACAGTTCGGTCTCGAATTTAAAAGCGGGTACGCAAGTTTCCCCCCCGAAGTGAACAGTGCCCAAAAACAAAAAAAAACCCAAAGTGTTAACAAAAAAAACATAATACAAAAACATAAAACATTGTACAAAAAACCAAAACCAATTGAACTAAGAACTACAAATAAACAAAAAATTTGTAAACAAAACATTGTACAAAAAAAAAAAGGAAAAAATTAATTGAACAGAAAAAACCTAAAACTAAACAAAGAGTGTAAACGAAACAAATTGAATTTTAAAAATTGAAATAAAACAAAAATAAACACAACATCTTTTAATTAAATAAAAAATAAAAATAAAAAAGGTGAAGTAAAAACAGCATCCTTAAGCATTATTGCACACGCAGTGTATGTGCGGACCAAACTGTCACTTTGAATGGTGAGCGCTTCAAATCAATCGAAAAAAAGGCCCGATGACTCCTCCAGCGAAAACATACAGTGACCTTGAGCGGGGGTAATGGCTCTTCGTGGGTTACACGCGGATTTTTAGTGCCCCAGAAGCATAAATTTTGCTTATTTACGTACCCGCTAAGATTAAAAAGAGTCTCATAACTCATGCTTATTTTGATGAAAAATCATCTTCTTTTTGGTGGTGATTAAGGATGACTTGAGTGTATGTTGGACGCGATTAGCAGCTAACAGCTGATGCACCGACTGGACTTTGTATGAAAACATCTGCAAATCTTGTACCAAATTCAATGTAAAGACAATCGACTGATACCCATTTGCGTAGCACGTCGTCTGGATGATATCGATGGCGCTTCCATAACTCAGTTTGAGCTGAAATTAGCCATTTGGTGCACAAGAAACCTAAAATCGGATGAAGATATATGTGGGAGCTATATCCAAATCTGAACAGATCTTGATAAAATTTGATCTATGAATTTCTAGGCTGTATCTGATATCTGGTGCTAAATATCCGTCTCAAAATGTGATTCTATGCTGATCATCAAAAGGAACTCGTTTCCTTCTCCATGTTACAAACAAATGCACAAAGACATAATACCCTTACCACTAGGTGGTGTAGGATATAAACAGAATTGACTTTAGGGGCCAATCGTTAAATTTATAGCATTTTCTGATAGGAGGATTACTTTTGCGTCACCTTGTACGTCCTTATACATTTGTTTTTACGCAAAGAAGAGTGTATCAGCTGTCACATACATAGCTCCAGCCTTTGTACTGGGCTGCTTCACATACATATTCTGTATAATTGAAAACCGCAAAGACCAAATGTCTATTTATCCTAGTTATACTTATACATTCATACTTATAATTTATACATTCAAGGGAAGGTGTTTTTATTGCTGAACTGTTGAGTCTGCTATACCTTTTTGTGTAGCACATAACAATAAAAAAAATCCCGAAATTATTTTGAGTTTAAAATGTTATGAAAATATTAGTAATATTTAATATTTAAATTTGTATTTAAATTCAGTAGCTGTAGCATTTCTTACCTTAGTATAAGGTATTGAACTCTATTTTGAAGTAGAATTGTGAATTTGTCCATATGGTTGTTAAAAACTCATATGCTTGTATAATGTTTTTAAACCCCTAAAAATACTGAATATCGGGTATAAACATTATTTTGTGGCTATACGAAAACGTGTACATATATCTACCAATTTCTCCTACATGGGTTGGTACCCAAAACATGTTTCAAATTTTAAACAATTCCAATACTTTGGCTGATATTTAATTACGGAGAGTTTTCAAATTAGTTTGAATATATATGAAATTTGGTAGGAATGCTGATCTATACAGCGACAATCATTTAGGTAAAACGTCATCTGGCGTCGAAGAGGAATGTGTTGCTAGAATATAAAAAGAGTGTCTTTCGGAGCCTCTTCCAGGGCAACCTATTACAGTTACATATTTTTAACATTAAAAGATAAACTTAGATTTTATTAAATTGACGTTCATTCCATTTATCAACTTGTAACTCTATCAAACTGAGCAATGTCTTTGTCAAAATCTTTAATTACAACATCAAATGATTATGTCGAAGGTAATTGACACCGCTGTCCGTCTTTTGTGGGTGACAGACATTAAAATTTACTCGACCATCTAATTGCCATTTAAAACACAATTAGAGTGTTCATTTGTAACCTGCCAGTTAAGATGGCAACTGAAATAAATACTTTTCATTAGCTCTTTTGTCCGCACCAATGCATTCAAATTAATGATTGTGGGCACAGGAAATATACTTTTCATTCATGAAATACACTTCCGCTTATTATAATTAAAGCACAGATTTTGTCAGCTTTTTAAGTGTCAAGACATTGTTAACACACATAATTACATTTCTGATGGAATGATATTAAAAATCGCTTAATTATGACGGCTTCATTGATTATTTCAAAAATTTCATAGTATCTCTCGCATCTCTCGAATATCCTAAATAAAATTATTTAAAATGTGTGGGAGATTTTAAACACACTATCAATTTAATAAAGTTGTAATAGTGTTTTAGAGAACTTGCCAAAGTGCAAGTTTCGAAACAAATCTTAATTGACATTGATACCAACAACAGTCTTTCCACCATGTCACTTCCTCGAACGTCGACGTTTGTTTTCGAAGGAAAAACGCTACAGAAATTCTTCTCAGTTCGCTGGTAAACATGTGAACACAATGCAACTGACATGTCATTAACCACATTTGTCCACCTTGGGATTAACAATCATTCAGATCTCGTCCATGTTTATATTCCTTCGTAGGAGCATGCCAGACAGGAGATGTGGCGGATTATGAATTCAAATGTCATGTTCATGAAAAACTGCCTGTCAGCTATTAAGAAGATCAGAAATCAATTTGGCTTTATATTTACCTGCTACATTTTATATTGTTTGTACAGAGACAATAATGATTTATATAGCTTCAAGACATTTTACCTGGTAAATTGTTTATTGTTCAAATTCCGTTTTTGCATGGTACTATGAATACTATACAATTCCAGTTTTTTTTTTTATGGCATTTCATGTCGAATTATTTTGTGTTGACGTGTACTATTTTAAATCATACTATAATTGTTTAAACATATTTAAATTCAAATGGACATAATGTTTATTGCAACTTATGTATGGGCAAAATATAGCAATGTTGTGTCGAAATAAATCTTAAAAGACATGTACAGTATAATTCTAAAAATAAATGTTGGCCTATATTCAATTTTCGGGATTTTAATTCATTTACTCAAAAAATAAATGTAAAAATTTTTTTGCTATACATATGCCGTCCCATGGTAAAATTTCAAATAAGCATTCCCATCTTTGCATTTTCTGTAATTTACCTTATCAAATTTCACTGAATAAAAAACAGATTTCCATCTCTGATTTCTATGTATACAATATATTTATAAACATACATTTTGACAATGAGATTTTGTCAAATGAATATTTTTGAAAAAATTGTAAACATATGATTGCATGACTTTACCTTCTTGATTCTACCATGGCCTGTCCCAACAGGTAGGTTTCTTTTTTATAATTAAACCATGTATTTCTGTAAGTTTTGGACTGCTAAAAACTGAAGCAACTAAAAAAGAATTGAAACCAGTAAAAAAGTCTTTAAGTCGGGTGGGCCGACTTTATGATACCCGACACCACTTTACATATTTAGTAGAGCTTAACATAACAAATAAAAATTTTTTATGGGGAATTTCTGAGCATTAAATTACACCAACTATAATTATAGTTATAATTTAAAGTCCAAAGCATCCAATATATCAAAGGAATATCCGGACCTGAATCGTATACTTCTAAATTCGCCTATGCATTTGTGCCTTTTCAATTCGGGCTTATACTATCCATTTGTTTGACAATGAACTTGAAATCGGAAAAGATATATATGGAAGCTATATCCAAATCTGCACCGATATTAATATAATTTGGCAAAGGTATTTCTGATATACTTCCCCGAATATCGTCGTTACGGAGTGAATATTACGGCTGTGGAGAAAAATATAACAAATCGGATGAATATAACAAATCGGATGGGACCTATAGCTATATCTAAACCGATTAGGCATATTTGTTTCTAGACCCAATTTGTTCGTAAGTGCCAAATTCCACCCCAATTGGGCTAAAATTACACGTTTGGTGCACAATACATAGATATACATGGGAGCTATATCCAAATCTAAACCGATCTTGATAAAATATAGCAAAGGTATTTTTAAGCTGTATTGCATATATTTCCCCAAAATATTGTTGTTACAGAGTGCATATTACGGCTGCGGACGACAAAAATAACAAATCGGATGAACAATATATATGGGGGCTATAGCTATATCTTAACCGATTTCGATCAAATTTGGCACACTTATTTTCAGGCCTATGTGCAAAATTCCATACAATTCGGGTTGATACTACACGTTTGGTGCACAATAAAAGGCAAATCGGACGAAGATATATATGGGAGCTATATCAAATTTCAATAGGGTTCTTCCTTGGGCCAAACAAATGATTTTTGCAAAATTTCCTCTGGATAGAGCAATAAATGCGAACTGTACTTTGTTTACAAAAATACATGGACAGACGGACAGACAGACGGACGGATAGACGGACATTCATAAATCGACTCAGAATGTGATTCTATGCAGAGCATCAAAAAGGACTATGAGTCTAACTCTTTTCCTTTTGCCTGTTACAAACAAATACATAAAGACATAATACTCTGACCATCTTCTTTATTTGAAATGTAATATGTCACATTTTCGAGGAAATATTGAATTGAATATGGCATTTACATTAAATTATTTCAATAAATGTTACATCCATGGTACAATAAAGAGGTAAGGTAGAGCTACCAGCTAATTACAATTTTTTTCTAAGCGTGCCCGACTTCTGCCAATTTTGTGTATGTATTTATTGTTTTGAAGAATAAAACCAAAATATTCTCAAAACCAAAGTTTGGAAGACACGTTCATTGCGGCCCGCGCATTAAATCTATTAATCAGTTTAGCCACGAAATTGAAAGATTTAACAGTTTTGATCATGCCTCTCATTAATTTTTCGCGCTATTTAACTCATTTTAAAAATGAGGCAAATGTGTAAAAAAATGAAAACAACTTGTTGTATATAATTTTTAATTAGTCTGGCAGGAAGCGGGTACAGCCTCAGGGCTGTATTTTTGTAGTTTTGCGAAGCTGTTCTTCCTCCTTATTGTACCATGGTTACATCTCTCAGTCTAGAGTGAAGATGGAATTTGCCCCTCCACTATTTCTAGTTCCTTCCCAAGTACATCTAGTATCTCAATTACCTATATTATTCGATTTGCTTGAAACTTCGCATGTCTCAATATATATCAAATTTCGATCTTCTATCAAAACCTACAACATCGAACGTCGCTGTCCGGTACCACTCTCATAAAGGGTCAACATTTTAAATATTCATACGAATCATGAAATGTGAATAAGGTACACCATTTTTTTACCTTTGCAAATTTCAAGATATGTATTAACATTTGATCTAGAGTGAATGTTGGCCACAGATTTGTAAAAAGATCAAATATGTCTTATTCCTTATTTTCATATAAAATTTATTTATCAGCTAAATGACTTGCACCTGCATTTTTTTGATTTCCGAAGCGACTCAAAATCGTGTTGAAAACAAGGCGCACTCTGTTTTTCACTATATATATTTTTCCAAAAGTGATAATAATGATCACCTTCTAACAAGACAATTTTGCATTTAAGTTCCTGCTAGCATTTTCTGTCCAATACCATAGATCTTATCTCACTTCACATGTGTCATATAAAAACGCTAAACAACAAGGTAAGGATATTTTCTCCGAAAACAGATTTCATTAACTCAGTAACATTTTTGCAAGCAGACATTGCGTATATTTATGGTATAGGTATGTGAACTATGTACAGGATTTACGCCACCTCTCACCTTTATCTTCTTTAGGATTGCTAGTCATGTTGGGCAAATGACGTCATTCATCTGTCATCAGTGTTTCTTTATTATAAAATGCCAAATATGATAAATGGGAGATTATGAAATTAAATGGCACGCTGTGAACAATTAGAGATATATTAATTCCAAGGGATTTGGACATTTGAATTGATGAAATGCAATGGATTTGTGTGCCACAGAGGATTATCACATCAATATGTTAAACATGTTGATGCAGGTCAGATATTTTGTTAGTTTTAAGATATAAAACCAAAAATAAATGATGTGTTACTAGTGTGAATTCCTAGGGATATAAAAGCATGGGAAAACACGGTCATCAACTAGTTTAACGTAAATATTAATCATGGGATGGAAGGCAATTTATTTGGTTTCATTTTGTCTAGGGGATGAAAGAAATATATTACCAAGGTGTTCCACAAGCTGACCAAATATCTTCCATTTGTCACACCAATTCTTATTCGAAATATTTTCAAACCTCATTTGTTTCAATTTTTAACATTTATCTACCACTGGATGTGGCAAAATATTTATAATGGTGCGAACATAAGAAAATTCTTTTTCTTTTAGATTTCATTTGTATTATAAAAACTGTCATAGTTAACATAGCAACTTTCTTTAGAAAACCAATCAACCGAGAAAGTATTTGATACCTATGTTTAATTAAATTGGATTTCTTTGATTGTGAGGCAAATTCGTATTCTATTCGTATGTGAATAAAGACTCCTTGGTCTCCAAAAACAAGAACCATATTTTCCTCTAATATTTACCTTCACGAAATATTTTTTTAAAAAATAAAAAATTTCAAAAGTTTGGCTAAAATCATAAACCTATAGGCAATTGGAAGTTATGCTTATGAGGCGATCTACATGGATCTACTAAGCTAATTTGTTCCTATGCGGAAACGTGGACCGATTTGCAATATCAACCATCCTTGACACAGCTAAAATTGTTGTTCCAATGTTAAAGCTCCACGTCAAATGATGTGGGCTGTATCGTGATTTCAACAGACAGACAGTGGGATATGGTTAATTCGACTTTGTGCTTTTGTGCTGATCATGAATATATAAACTTTATGGTGTCTAGGACGAATATTTAGGGATGTTACAAATGGAGTGATAAAGTTCTTTGGAGATGGAGGTTATAAAAATTAGAACATTTTCCGAACCCTAAATACCAACTTTGAGAAAATTCCTTTAAAAATGTTGCTAAAATAATTTAATTTACTTGAACCTACATGGATGTTTGTAAAGATGTTTTTTTCGACGCTTGCGGGCACAAACTGCAGATTTACAGCAAAATTGGTAAAAAAAATAAGCGGAAACTCCAAAATTACCATTAAACTTATATGACCCATTTTCAATGCTAAAATTCGAAGATAAGTTTGAAAGGAAAGGATAGACCTAATACAACCTCTGTAGCTTGATGAAGTGTATAAAAATAGTAATTGTAGTAGATGAGTATTTAATCTATTCTACCTCTAATTATTTAGCATTTAATAGAGTTTGTAGACTTTCATTTTAGTAAAAATTTCCCAAACTCTTCCCTATCTTATGTATTAGATGCCAACATGCCGAATTTCAGTACATAGAATTTAAATTTGCCGAAATGTCAGTTTTACCAAGATATCCTTATATGGGGTAAATGGGATGAAATGTTTGAATTCGGCTAAATTACCACCTGCTTGTCCTAACGTGTTTTCAAATATTTTACATATATCCCGTAGACATGTATCCCGTAGATAAACGCACACATCTTAAATTTGCTGAAATGGAATTTCATTATTAAAGTTTGTGAGACATTTAACATCTGTTAAAGGTGTCCGACAGGCCAATAACCAGAGAACGTTTACCACATGAACATATCTTAGGAATGCATGAAGTACATAAGTAATGAGAAACAATGAATAAACAAAAAAGAAAGGAAACGAATGTTCTGAGAAGATGTGATGGGTGGTGAGAGAAATTTCTACAAATTATCCTATTATGAATTTATGAGATTCTCTCTTTGAGGGAGACATGGAAACAACGACGTCTATGCTCTACTTTCAACGAAGAATATGTAAGGATGCAGTGATAATGATGTTTCCCTAGTGGAAGAAAATCACTTTGAGTTCCCCAGCATCAGTTATGATGATTTTTATATAGGAAATGATTGAAATAATAACAACTATATTTACAATAGCTTTAAAATACTCGTTCAAAATAATTGAATTGAATTGTGATTTCTTATTTCTCCAGAAAATAGCAATCACTTTTGCTTTCATGTAATATCACGCTCTACTTTATTTTATTTACGCTATAGATTCGTCTTATGTTATTTTTTCATTCTCCTTCAGTGAAGATTTTTAAATATCAGATATCAAAAGGTCGAAACATTTTTTGTTCCTTTATGACAATGACATAAATATTTTATGCTGTAATTCCATTGTTGGTAATTTGATAACTTCTTAAAATTAAATATTTATTAAAGAAAGAAAAATATTTCAATTATCCAAAAGAAGTTAGTAAAGATCTCATTACTTTGTAATGTTATAGAATTAAATTTTTAGTGGATATTTTTAGAAAAACTTAAAATTAGAAGAGAAATGCGCAATACAATAGTGAAGATGGGGACTTTATTTTAGTGTATTCGACAATGTCTTTAGAAAAATATAATGTGAACTGTGTCATATAATAATTGACGTTTTAGAGTAAACTACTGATTTTTATATAATATTTATACAAGCCTATTTTTATATATTCCTCAGCAGAAGCCAAAACACTGAGTGGATCAATGTATTATATTTATACCCTACACCACAAGGTGGTCAGGGTATTATGTCTTTGTGCATTTGTTTGTAACAGGCAAAAGGAAACGAGATAGACCCATAGTTCCTTTTGATGATCTGCATAGAATCACATTCTGAGTCGATTTATGCATGTCCGTCCGTCCGTTCGTCTGTCCATGTATTTTTGTAAACAAAGTACAGTTCGCATTTATTGCCCTATCCATATGAAATTTTGCACATATAATTTGTTTGGCCCAAGGACGAACCCTATTGAAATTGGAGATAATCGGTAAAAATTTAGATATAGCTCCCATATATATCTTCGTCCGATTTGCCCTTTTTTGTGCACCAAACGTCTAATATTTGCCCAAATAGTATGGAATTTTGCACATACAACCAAATTAGGCGTGAAAATAAGTATGCCAAATTTGATCGAAATCGGTTCATATATAGCTATAGCTCCCATATATATTGTTCATCCGATTTGTTATTTTTGTCCTCCGCAGCCGTAATATGCATTCTGTAACAACAATATTTGGGGAAATATATCAAATGCAGCTCAGAAATACCTTTGTTAAATTTTATCGACATCGGTTTAGATTTGGATATAGCTCCCATATATAACTTCGTCCGATATACCCTTTTTTGTGCACCAAACGTCTAATATTTGTCCAAATGGGATGGAATTTGGCACTTACGACCGAATTGAGTCTAGAAGCTAGTATGTCAAATTTGGTGAAGATCGGTTCAGATATAGCTATAGCTTCCATATATATTATTCATATGCACTCCGTAACAACGATTTTCAGGGAAATATATCAAATACCACTCAGAAATATCTTTGCCAAATTTTATCGAGATCGGTTCCGATTTGGATATAGCTCCCATATATATATTTATCCGATTTCAAATTAATTGTGCACCAAATGGGCAATACAAGTCCGAATTTAAAAGATACAAATGCTTCGGCATATTTAGTCCTTTGAATTTTAAATTATAATTATAATCATAGGGTGTATGATTGAACTCTCCCATAAAAACTTTTAATTGTTATGTGGAGCTCTACTAAATTAGCAAAGTGGTGTAGGGTATCATAAAGTCGGCCCCGCCCGACTTTAAGACTTTCTTTACTGGTTTTTGACTATATTTGTGGAGGTACTAGTGAGAGTGAACTGATTTTCTGCATTTTCGTACCTGACATTGGTGTGATGCAAATATTGCAATGTGCGAAGTTTGGACAAAATTCCTTACTTACAAATCCTTTGATTTATTATACCCAATACAGAATTTTTTAATAGTTTTTAATAGATTCTTTTTTTTTTCAAATTTTGTGTTTACAACTCGCAATATTTCATCCCGATGCTTTTAATTTTAAAGATATTCTTAGCCTCAAGGCGGAGGGTATTAAAAGGCCCGAAAACAAGCTTTGCTGTGAAAAAGGTTTGCTAGTAGAACTTGAGTCGAACTTTAATGCTATATGGTAGGGACAACCAACAAAAGTGCAAGAAAATCATAAATTTTACAGAAAAAAGATTAAAATAATCGGCATTTGCATTTTTAAAAATTGGCAACGTATAACAACGATGCATTTTATAAATAAAACAAGTAAAAAAGCATTTGGGCTGATATTATCCATTATTTGCACAATGAACCTGAAATCGGATTAAGGATATATATGGGAGCTATTGCTATATCTGAACCGATTTTCACCAAATTTGATGCACTTGCTTCTGGACTGAATTCGGTTGGATGTGCCAAAATTCAGGTAATTTGGACTTATATTTGCCATTTGTTCACAATTAACCCGAAATCGGTTGAAGATCTGCCATATATCTTCAACCGATTTCGGGTTAATTGTACAAAATGGCAAATATAAGTCCAAATTACCTGAATTTTGGCACATCCAACCGAGTTCAGTCCAGTCCTATATCTAAATCTGATCCAATCATCACCAATTTAAATAGAAATCGTCCAAAAAAATATTGTTTGGAAAATTTCATCTCAATCGGATAATAAAGGCGACCTTCATTTCGTTCACAAAAATACATGGACAGACGGACGGACGGATGCATAAATCGACTCATCAAGTGATTATATGAAGTTCCTCAAAATTAACTATGTGTCTATCTCGCTTCCTTCTCCATGTTACAAACAAATGCACAAAGACATAATTCCCTTACCACTATATGGCGTAGGGTATAAATAGGGGAAAATTAATTTGGAAAAAAAAAAAAACAAAAATAAGGATGTCCGTGGCGACCATAGTCGTGCGGGCCCGACCATGTAATACCCTACAACACTTTAATATGCTGGAAGCCAAATTTTTGGTAGATTTCTTTTTTTAAAATAACTTAATACGTGATTTTAAAAAAAGGCATGCGATTAAAAATTATAAAAAAATATCACAAATATTACAAAAAAAATATATTCACACTTTTACAGTTCACAGTTTTACACCATTTTTTAGATTTTATTCTTTTCTGTCAAGATATCATTCTGAATTGGTGGCAATCGCAAAGATCAGTCCAGTGGTTCTAGACTTATAAGCGTAATAACTAACATCAATTCCTTGATGACCAAGCAAAGCGGTATACTTCTGCCCAGGCCTTAACATTAGCACTATGCAAGATTCCGAGTCGATTGGTCCATAATTGTCACCTCTAGAGAAACTACAAAATCAAGATTTTTGTTTCTTTTTCCTAAATATTTTGCGATCATTTCTCCCAACAATAGGCTTCTATTGCGGTCTTAACCCCACCTCCATACCAAATTTCGTGAGGATCGGGCCATAACTGCGACCTGTAGCTTGAATACAATTTAACATGGACAGACGGACGAACATATATATCTAGATAAACTCAGTTCGGCTATATAGGAAAATCCATACATAGTATCATATGTCTCGGGCCAGTATATCGATATTTTACAAAATGCTTGGCCTTAAAATTGAGCTATAGGGTATAAAAATATTTTTTAAAGAGAATGTTTTCTTTTTTTAGCGAATTCTATTTTACCATATCAAATTTTCACACTTCTTTTTTTTGAGAAAAAAAGCAATTTCGTATTGTAATTTAATAAAATGATAACAACATATAACTTAGATCCTTACCGTGGTTGAGAAGAAGATTTAATAAATAACAAGTAAAAAAGGTGTAAGTTTGGCCGGGCCGAACTTTGAAAACCCTTCACCATTTGGAACGAATTTGGCAATTCTCAAAAACAATAAAATCCGTTAAAAATTCTATTTAAATCTCAAAAATACCTAATGTAGCTGTTATATTAGAGTCTATACGACGACATGAACCTGCATAGGTAACTTTTGTCATACGCCACTACAAAATTCAAATGCGAAACTTAAAATCGGTGAATAATGTAGCTAAAATCATCAAAATACCGAATATCGGGACCGTTATATGGGGGCTATACGAAGACGTGGACCTGTACAGCAACATTCTGCCTTAGGCAGATCCAATTCGAACTTCAAATGCCAAATTTGAAACAATTCCGATGAACATTGCAGCTAAAATCATCAAAATATCGAATATCGGAAGGTACGGTTATATAAGGGCTATACCAAAACGTAGACTTACATAGCCCATTTTCAATATCTGCAGACATAATATACATGTGAGTAAAAATTTGTCAATCATCTTCAATACGTTCGGAAGCTGGAAGGATTTCCACAGACGGGCAGACATCACTAAATCGACAGAGAATTTTATGCTGATCAAGAATATATATACTTTGTGGGCTCTAAAATGTATATTTCGAGGAGCTACAAACAGAATGATAATCTTAATATACCCTCCATATTATGGTTGAGGGTATAACAATATTTGTATACACTCCGCTCCATAATGGAGAACTTGTATTAAAATATGATTTTCCCATCCACAATTGTCTATTATTGACAGTAAAAATATAGATATTATCTGTTAATTCTCCATAAAAATCACAATGTTTTGAGTGTTTTTAATCCCCAATTTCATGTTGTTTAAGGTCAGAATTATTGATGTTAAAGAAATATTTTCCTTTGAGACTCATGAGAATTTTTCGAACGAGAAAAGTCATAATGACAATATCCAATAATAACTTTCATAGTTGATACATTATATATAACCTAACAATCGAAAACGAACCTTGCTATTTGGAATGGATTTGTTCATTCCAGTTAAAAGGGCTTCAGATCTACAGTAACTTCACTGCAAATTATGGTCAGATCAGCCAGATGTTAGCTTTCGCTGACCTGCTAAAATATTTCATCCATTGGCATAACTAAATTATTTTCTTCTTAAATTACTTTATTTACAAAATCTGTTTCTATTGCAAGCACTTGTATTATCAATTAATTCCAAATACTGTTTGAGGTAATGATGTTAACTTGTTAATAATTAAAACATCAACCAATGAATAAATTTTCATGCTTTCTATATTTGCACAGCTTAGCATTCCTAATAACAATGATGCCATAATTTACTCAAGAGATATAACAGGGTGGCGTATGTTTTATTTCACATTCTCGGCGTTAATTATACGCACGTGGTTCTTCCACAGTTAACGAGTATTTTGGTAAGTAGAGGTTAACATATTTCAAAGTCTAAAGGTGAACAATACTTATCTCCTAGAAAATACTACTAAATTGATATTTTATTTTAATAACTGCTTTTATCTTAATTTCGATGGATGAATGACGCAATAGGGAGAAAGTAAGTAAGTGATTGTTTTTGACATCAAATTAATTTATAGTTTGAGTAGTGTATCAATTTTTTTGAAGATAAAAAAATATTTTACTGTTTGAAAAAATTTAAAATATTGCTAGTTTTTATTTTGCTCAACCAAAGCAATAAATTTTATAAATGCTGTACCTTTTAGTTAATGTCAGTAAAAATAGCTCGAAGTAATGCAAAACATTTCATTATCTGCTGCAAGGTTCCCGTTTGTTTTCAAACTAGTTCTCGCGGTTATTTTTTCTTCTTTCGACATTATAAATTATTAAACATAATTTAAACCGGCGTCTCCTTACCTCTGTAAAAGACTTAAAAAAACAAACCCTAAAATATTGAAACACATTAAATATACAGCTAATGAACGAATTTGATGTGTTTATATTTTTGGTTACTTTCCTTGCTAACTAAAACAAAAAATTCTGTTTTTAGAGTTCTGTCGCAAATACGTACACATTTTGGGCTAGTTTTCAAATATTTTTGTAAAATATGTGATACGTACACACATTAGTTATTACAACATGTGCATTTGAAACAGCAACATAAGTAGCTTTTCTGCAAAATATGGTTACGTGGTTAACGTGGTTAAATATGTAGTACTTTTACATATTAGCTATTTAAATTTGTTTATTGGGAGCAAAATCATATGAAGCTTTTCAGCAAAATATGGTTTTTCGAAAAGCCTAAATGTCTTAATAAGGTCTAGAAGATTGTAACTTTCATTGTAACTTTTTAGTCTTGGTCAATTAAGCTTTGTATTCAAATTTGTATGCTGCTGTTCTGGGCATTCAGCTAAACAAAATAATTTGACTATTTTATTTTTGTTATGTTATTTCATGTTCAGAGGAACATACTTTAGTTCCTTTAGACTTTAAATTATAACCATAATCATGATTTAATTTTCACAAATTCCCCATAAAAACGTATATTTGTTATGTGACGCTCTACTAAATATGCAAAGTGATGTAGATACCCTACACCCTACACAAAGTCGGCCCCGCTCGACTTTGAGACTTTCTTTACTGGTTTTACATTTAATTAATTTCATATATACCGTACAAGAGCATCTTATACCAATTTCAATGATTGCAAAATCATCTTAAATTACATATAAAATTCAACAAGTCGTGTTGTAAATGATACCAACATCATCATTGAAATCTTAAAAGTGGTTTTCTTTGGTCTATCCTCTCTTCCTCTTCAAAAGTATTGTTTTGGATTAACTATTGACCTTTGAAACCAAATCTTCTATTGAATTTCTTCTTGTAAGTTAATCTTTAAGTAATAATATTTATTTAATGATGCAAAACGCAAAGGGTGGGATAATAAATTAAATGGATTTATGGGTGAGCCAACGAAATACTGAAATTTTATATCCCAATACGGGCTAAGAAGGTAGCACAAAAAATAAACAAGTTGCATGGGTTATTCGGCGCGATCTGGGTTTTGGCAAACATATAAATAATAAAAAAAACAATCAAATAAAACAGGTAAATATTTTGATTTTTAAAATTAAAGGACATTTTAGAGACGTAAATACGAGTGGAGTAAGATAAGAGTGTTGCCAAATTGGGCAAAATTATGGAATAAAACCAATATTATCCGAAGTCAGACCCTGTCATTATTAATGACATGAACATTTTTAAGCGGAAAGTTCTCAGACATTATATTGATAAATACAATGAATCTCACAACAAACGATATTCCAATAGGTGATATATGGGGAATCGAAGATTAGTCCTTGTTTAATTTCAAACAGAATTTTCATTAAATTGCGTTAATATTACATATTTGTAACACGGGTGATTTTTCTCCTCCTTAGGTAATGTCTACTACCTCTTAATACGACTTTGTACTTCGTACATAATGTCAAAGGTAATGACATTTCCTAAGGAGTGACGTTTTGTAATTGCCGCCTTTACAGTATTCTACCGACTCTACGAGTACTAACAAGCATAGGATTACGTCCTACTGCTAAAAACCCTTTGTACGAAGGTAATATTGTTCCACGAACAGCCACCCTATAAAAAATATACAGTCCACTGCTCAGTGGGAAAAAATATTAATCATTTTGTGTTTTTATTTTTCTCCCATTTCCTTTATTTTCATTTTGCTACGCAAACATTGGTCCTTCGAGCCGGATTTTACGATCTATCTCCTTCCTTAACGAGGAAAAACAACAAAGGAAACTGTTTCGCAGCAAAAGCATTGGATTATACGATCCGTCTC
This sequence comes from Musca domestica, assembly GCF_030504385.1. Lineage (NCBI taxonomy): Eukaryota > Metazoa > Arthropoda > Insecta > Diptera > Muscidae > Musca > Musca domestica. The sequence continues at coordinate 2,214,095 of NW_026712117.1, forward strand.
TTTGCCTCACCGAGGATACAAAGACTACGTCGTCAACAACAACTACGGGATCATCGATCACCACCATCACATCTATTTAATTATTTTAATTTTATTTAAATTGCCACAACAAAGGTATGTACGCTCTGAATTACTTCTAAAGTGACATACCGAACTTTGTTATTGTTGTGCTAATAAAGCAAAACAAAGCCTTCGGTCGTTTTCAACAAGTTTGTACGTCCGTCCGTCTCCCATGAGATTGCCGTCGGCATTTATTTCAAGCAATAAAACATCACTAATATCACAATTCGATTTGTTTACAACAAATCGCATACACAACCACAGTCACAGTAATTTTGAATTTCGCTTTGCCTATTAATTTCATTTTTAGCACATTTCTTTTATATTTTTGCTTGCACTATTGTTTTCAATATACATTATTGTTGTGTTTTTCATCTTCTTGTATGTTAGTAAAACATTGCAACAACAATATAAAAGAATAATTGTTGTCATTACTGCTGATTGTTGGTTCCTCTTTATTTACATATTCGTGTAAATTACAATAGTGACATTCACTGATAAATGATAGCTGATCACATACAATAGGTGTGTTCACGATCATTTATCATTATATATTTATTGAAAGATTGAAAGTGCCATTTGCATTACAATTTTGTGTTGATTTCTTCGAATATCAACCCATAATAAAATTTTGCTTGTGTCTCCGATACAATACACCCTACATTCGGTATATACATACATATATGTGCATAGTAATATTTTATTAAATAACGTTTAATACAAATATTACTATTTATTTTTGCAAACTCTTTCGAGAAAGCTGTTTCGTTCAAAGACATAGAAGTGTAAAGATGGGACAAGACAGAGTCAAGATATGGCAACCCTGTGAACATACCTCTGTTGTTATGATATCGTAACAACATAGTTAGCAATGTTAAGCGATTAAAACCGCTTAGGCAATATGAAATTAACTGGGAAAGTCTATGGAGTAAAATTTTGAAACCCAATTTTTGGATTTTTCAAATTTTTGTTGGTCTTATATTTCTATAAATGGGTTTTTTATATTAACATGGTCCTGTCATGAGCTGTTATCTGGATAGTATAGAAACAAACCATTTGCTCAAAATGCATTTTGTCTAGTCTTTACCACTTTAGGTCTTTGTTTCGTTTCTTGCTTTATTCTCAACGATTGGAAGAGCACAACTAACGGTCTGTGCACCCTACCATCGGCTTTAGTGATTTTCGTCACATTTTTGAGTTTTTCGACTTTGCACACCTCTCTTGTAGATTTTTTTTGTCGGTAAGTGGTATTTACGATACCCTGCCACACACTGTGTGTATTTTACGATACATTGTAAACAATATAAAATACACTAAAAGAAAAAATTGAAAATTTTCGAGTTTCTGTATAATAATATTTTACTTCTTGTGGTTTAATCACGTTAAACCTCAATTAATATTGGGAATAGTCCACGACTATTATACAATCAGTGTATTTTCATTAAATAAATATTGATTTTCTTGACATTACGTGTCATTTTAAAAATATTTTACGCATTTTCGTGCAAATTAAATTACAATTTCTTGTATTTTCGCTGCAGTTTTGTATTCTTCGGCTGCATTTGTTTTTCAAACAAGACATTACGTGTCTAAATAAACATTATTCATTTGTTTTGCTTCTGATTTGCATTCAAAATGCCACTCACTCCTTTGGATTTATTCGTCCGAGCTACTAATGCTTTGGTAAAATTTGATGCCAATTTCAGTTCCCAACGGGACGAAGAGCTCGATGTTTACATCCTAGAATTACAAGGAGCTGAGGTCAGAACACTATGGGATAAAGTTAAATTCCAATTTGAAAAGTGCCTCGATTACCTACATGAAGATAAAAATTCTAATGAGGACGACATTTCAGCCGCTGACATCAAATACGATGTCGCCTACAAATGTTTTTTAAATGTTTTAGCGTCCATTAATAGAAAGTTAGGCGCGCTACGGGCTCCGCCTGAGTCTCCTACTGTCATTACACCAAAATCTCATGTAGGTAACCCTTCAATACCTCGTTCCGAGGATACAGCGACCGTATTAAATGCTCCGCATCGATCCGAAACTTCCCAAAATTCATCTTTCACATCCTGTGGAAATGAAAATTCCAGTCACAGGTTAAATTTGCCACCCTGTGACATAGAAGTATTCAATGGCGATTTTCTTTCCTGGCCTACGTTCAGGGACTTATTTTCTGCCATATATATATAAATAATAGCGGTATAAGCGATATCGAGCGTTTATGCCATTTAAATAACAAAACTAGCGGTGATGCCCATGAAATTGTGTCCAAGTTTACGCTTACACACAAAAACTTTAATCTTGCATGGAGTGCATTATTCTCTACCTATGACAATCCTCGAATTTTGGTGAACCACCAACTTAAGCTCCTCTTTGACCTTCCAGTTTTAGACAAAGAAACTAGTGCAGGGTTAAAGAAATTACAAAGAGGCATAAACGGGTGTATTTCGTCCATGTCTAATTATGATGTGTCGACAAAAGACTGGGATCCTATTCTAGTTTTCCTGTGTCTTCAGAGGTTACCTAAGAACTGCGTGGTGCTTTGGGAACAAAGCATAAAGAACAAATCTACTTTGTCTTTGTGGAAAGATTTGGATCACTTTCTTACAGAAAGGATCCAAACTCTGACCTGCTTACGTGACATTAGGGGCATCGATTACGTCGAACCTCTAAACAATGATAAACGTTCCCTTTCTACGAATGGTGCAACGAATACATCAAATTCCGTCACGGCCCAAAGTGCCCCTCATTTCCTTAAGTTACCTCGTACATCCTCGCCTAAATCATGTGCGCTTTGTTCACGACAAAGGCATCATCTAAGAGTTTGTCATAAATTCCTTAGACTTTCAGTTCCTGAAAGAATCAGCAAAGTTAAGAAACACTTCTGTTGTCTTAATTGTTTGTCTCACGGACATGTATCTTCAAAATGCAACAGCATTTACAACTGCACTATATGCAATAAACGGCATCACACGCTGTTACACATCGAGGCCACGCCTCAATCGTCTCCGACGACTTCAAATGTTAGGAGTCCAGATCAGGTAATTCTACCTACTACTTCTACCACTATTATATCAGGGTCTTCAAACCGACAGGTATTTCATACCACCCAGAGCAGAAAAATATTGTTAGGCACAGCTATGGTGCATATTGTGCACAAAGGTACTACGTACCCAGCTAGAGCCTTAATAGATCCTGCTTCAGAAGCATCTTTTGTTTCTGAACGTATACAAAAAAGATTGGGTATAGGCGCGAATAACGTTCAAGCTTCAATCTCGGGGGTTAGTGGGTCCGTTTCACAAATTTCCCGTAAGCAATGTCCCATTCGTATCAGTTCTCCATTGGATGCTACGCAGACAATGGAAACTAATGCTCTGGTTCTGCCGACAATTGCAGAAAATCTGCCATCATTTTCCCTAAAACGTGACACCATTCCGCAATTGCCAAATCTTCGTTTGGCCGACCCTGATCCCTTTTCTTCCCGTCCTGTTGACCTATTACTAGGAGCAGATCTTTATCCGAAGATTCTGCTACAGGGTACACGTATCAACGTACTAGGTTCATTGATAGCGCAGAGCACCGTCTTCGGCTGGATCATTACTGGTCCAATGCCAAACTCCCCTCTATAACCTTCTGTTTAGGGATTCTCCTTAGATTATGATTACGACTGGGGACTTTGAGTCATTACTGCTCACATTTTTCCATACGGACGCTATTTTTCCATACGTTTTAGGTATACATAGGTCAGTTTTCCTATCGAAAACTTCAAGATTCCATCGCCTATACTTCTGATTTTTACTTGCTACGCAAATATTGGCCAACGGCCGACTATATTAACTTCGCCATATTCTTTTAATTTACCTCGTAAATATTTTCTAACTTTAACCTACATGAACATTGGCTATACGGCCGTCTGTATTTCGTTTTCAAAGAGGCATCCCATATTGTTCACGGGGAATATTTTGAATGCCAAATCTTGAAGCAGATGCTACGCATCTATAATTATTTATATTGCTGGATCACCGATCCATAATTCACATAAATATAACCGAATGTGAGGAACGAAATTTAATATTGAAAACGGCACTTTCGTCCGACGGCTATTTCAATTCCTTTCCCACTCCTACGGAGTTAGTTATAGTCGATGTTTCGCGTCGTCTACGCCTCCTCTCTACTTTTTCGCTACAAATTTGGAAAAAACTTAGTTTGATGGCCGCGTTAGAGCCGCGAAGCATCGAACTATACAGTTGAAAAACGACCTACGGTTTTGTGGTCATTCTGACCAAAGTTCGTTCCTATTTACATTTTCGCTTCCTCTCTACTTTTCATATGAGTTGGAAAATTTAGAATGATGGTTGCGATGATGGTGTGCGGATTACGTCCCATATACGATAAGGAACAACGATTTGATGGCTGCGCTGATCCCTGAAGCCCACGGCATACACAATGGATGAAGCAGAACCTCCCTCGGAGAAAATTGAATTAAAAATCCGTCTTCGACGGTCCCTGGAGTTCCTTCAGGAGAGATCAGTGGTTCGCCACATTGGACTCGACGAGTTCAACCTTTAAAGGATCAGTACCTTCTCGAGGCATTGCACGATCTTGCTCTACGAGCACATTCTTTCAGTTTTCATGTTACGATCGGTACCTTTTCGGGCATTGCACGATCGTGCTCTATGAGCTCGCATGAAAAATTGAAAACAACCTTTTTTATTTATTTTTTTTTTGTCCATTGTTTTCATGATACGATCAGTTCCTCCTCGAGGCATAGCACGATCGTGCTCCACGAGCTCACATGAAAATAACTAACATTAACGTAAAATTTGCAACACGGTGAAATGTTGCAAAGGCCGGCGGAATGTTTAATTTCAAACAGAATTTTCATTAAATTGCGTTAATATTACATATTTGTAACACGGGTGATTTTTCTCCTCCTTAGGTAATGTCTACTACCTCTTAATACGACTTTGTACTTCGTACATAATGTCAAAGGTAATGACATTTCCTAAGGAGTGACGTTTTGTAATTGCCGCCTTTACAGTATTCTACCGACTCTACGAGTACTAACAAGCATAGGATTACGTCCTACTGCTAAAAACCCTTTGTACGAAGGTAATATTGTTCCACGAACAGCCACCCTATAAAAAATATACAGTCCACTGCTCAGTGGGAAAAAATATTAATCATTTTGTGTTTTTATTTTTCTCCCATTTCCTTTATTTTCATTTTGCTACGCAAACAGTCCTGTTGATTTGTACGTCTGTGACTTGATATCCAAATTTATTCAGCGAGTTCGTGATCATGAAAACAGCGATGTATCTAGCATGTTGGACAATCAAAGATGTTATAGCGGGTCGAATACAAATCGCTTGTCTCCGATCGGATATATTAATGAAATGCCTCCGAATTTTGACATCCATACTACTATTCACTATTCATTTCATACAAAAGTTTTGCCTGGTACGCACAGGGATTTGTTTGGAATAATGTTTCTTTTCCTTTTCTACCTATTTTAGTTTGTAAGTTTAATCGAGATTTCACACTGGAAACAAATGTATTCCCGGGAGCGAGGTATTATTATAACAATTATAATTTAATAATTTAATATTCTAATATAACAGAGTCTCACATAATATTGGTGAAGGTCTAGTATAATGTTTAAAAAAATTAAACCCTAAACCTTCTTGATGTAACTTGAAATAATCATTTAAGACCCAAAAAGAGTCTGACATATATTCGTTATCAGCGATAACTTTAAGACTCTTTGAACATGTTCGTCTAAGTTGGTTTTTATGTGGTGATTCCTCCTACTTTAAAGGGACAACGAATTGGGCTCATAATAGTATTATTATATCTGAAAATTTATAGAAGTAAAACCAGTAAGGAAAAGTCAAATTTTGGGAGAGGTCGACTATATGATATCGAATATGCATATTTAGTAGAGCTTCTGTAACAAAAGAATTTATTTCAAGTAGATCATAACACCTATCAACATTTGGCTTTAGAGCAGTTAGATTTTGCTACAAAGTGCATCATATCACTTGGAGAAGGATTATATTAAAAAAATATATATTGAAATTTGGGCTGATATTAGCCATTATTTGCACAATAAACCTGACATCGGATTAAGGATATATATGGGAGCAATATCCAAATCCTAGCTGTTCTTGATAAAATTTGGGAAAGGTATTTCTGAACTTTATAAGATATCTCGAATCAAATATCATAGTTGTCGAATGCATATTACGAATGTGAGGGACTTAAAAACCAAATCGAAAACATATATACGGGAGCTATAGCTATATCTGAACCGATTTTCTCTAAATTTGATGCACTTCTAGACTAAATTCGTTCGGATGTACCACAATTCAGGACTTTTTGACAGATATTGGCCATTTGGTGCACAATTAACCCGCAATCGTTCAAGATATATGTGGGACCTATATCGAAATCTGTACCGATCCTTGGGAAATCTGAACCTTTGGCAGGGGTATTTTCGAGCTCTATAAGGTATCTGGTACAAAATTTCATGTCGAATGCATATTACAAATTTGAGGAACTTAAACACCAAATCAGATGAAACATGTATATGGGAGCTATAGCTATATCTGAACCAAATTAATGTACTTGTTTCTAAACTAAATTCGGTCAGATCTGCTAAAATTCAAGCCATTTCAGGACAGACTAATATTGGCTATTTGGTGCACAATTAACCCGAAATCAGTTGAGAATATATATGGCAGCTATATACAAATCTGAACCGATCTTGACGAAATTGTATACATTTATTTCAGAGCTGTATCTGATATCTGGTACCTAACATCATTGTTGTGGAATGCATATTACGCTTGTGAGGGACTTTTAACCCCCAATCGAATAAAACATAAATATTGCTATATCTGAACCGGTTTAGAAGTACTGATTTATAGGATGAATTGCCAAAATTTACGTCATTTGGACTAATATTGCCCATTTGGTGCACACAAAACCTGATATCGGATAAAAATATATTGGAGCCATATCATAATCTGAACCTATCTCGGTATTACGCATGTAAGGACTTAAAAACCTAAATCGGATGTACCAAAATACAGGTCGTTTGGACTTAAATTATCGGTTGAAAATATATAAGAGCTATATCTAAATCTGATCCGATTATCACCAATTACAATAGGGTTCGTCCTTGGGCCTAACAAATGTTGTTTGGAAAATTTCATCTCAATCGGATAATAAATGCTACCTGCATTTTGTTCACAAGAATACATGGACAGACGGACTGACATGCATAAATCAACTCAGAAACTGATTCTATGCAAATCATCAAAAGGAACTATGGGTCTATCTCGTTTCCATTTGCCTGTTACAAATAAATGCACAAAGATATAATACCCTTACCACCATGTAGTGTAGGGTATAAATAGTATGTTTCGGTCCCTCTATAACTGTACCACCGGAGGAGATGAAGGTATGTAATAACCATTTTGGCACTATATATTGTTTACTATAACAATTTTAACAGGGGTGCATTGCATTTGTTTATTATACCCTACAACACTTTGTGTTGGGGGTATTGGGGTCCAAAAATTATGTAACACCTCGAAATATTGATATCCCACATAGGAAAATATATATGGATCTTCCTATCTCGCCGAGCTGAGTCGATCTGGCTATATATGTCCGTCCGTCCGTCTGTCCATGTTAATTTGTAATCACTCTACAGGTCGCAATTATGGCCCGATCTTCACGAAATTTAGAATGGAGGTGGGGATAAGGTGTGAATAGAACCCTTTTTCTTTTGGAGATGATCGAACAATATTTAGGGGTCGAAATGGACCAAAAACTGAAAAAATCCTGATTTTGCAGTTGCTCTACAGGTCGCAATTATGGACCAATCGACGCGGAAATTTGCATGGGGCTAAAACTTCGGGCTGGGCAGAAGCCTTCCGATTTTGATGGTCATCGGGTAATATTTAGTCGGTGAAAAAGACTATAATATTTGTTATAAATAAAAGTCAAATTTCCATTATACCGCGAATATTTTTAGTCCCGGCGAAATCATAAATAGACGAATTCTGACCGTTACGTAGATGCCGATAGTAAATATATAGGATATGTGTAGCGAAATATATACAATGTGTATATACAAAGGAAAGGAATGTTAGATGGAATGCTTATATCTCAAGAATGGCTGGACCGATTTTGACAAATAGGGCTAGGCCTATTGTTTTCAAAGATGTCCGCAATATATTTAGGGGTTAAAATGGACCAACAACTAAAAAATTCCTGATTTTGCAGCCGTTATAAAGGTCATAAAGAGAGTTTAGGACAGCGTGTAGAATGGACCACTACTTTTGTCTGAAAAATACCAACATTACTTACAGGCGATAGCCGAAATACATAAAACGCGAACTTCTGCCTTTTTTTGCTGATTTCTTTGACGATAATAGCCAAATATCGTAGACAAGAAGATCGTATAGAAGAGTCTAAATTTGGAGATACAGAGGAGCCTCTTGCTTTTGGAGACGATCGCAAAATACGACGGAGTGCGTAAATATTGGGCAAATGTCACTGGTCAAAATGCTAAGGGTAATATCTTAGCAGTGCTCCGTCACATAATTTCAAAAGCGAAATCTTCCAAAATGGATTTGGACATAAGGGGCTTCTAACATATTGTAGTGTTGTAGGGTATCACATGGTCGGCCCCGCAAGACTATAGCCTTTGCTTACTTGTTTTTTGTTTAAAAACGCCTTCTCATTAGAAAATAAAGTTTATGGCCTTATATGATTATCGGGAAATTCTATAATAGGAAAACTAGGATTTCACTAAATAAAAGAAGCGTTAAACTTTTTAATGGATTTCAAGCAAACCGGTCATTAACAAATATTTAAACTTGCATAAAGTTTCTTTAATGAAATTTCCAAATTCATCCCCACCAACAACATCATACACTTTTAAGACTATTTATATATATTTGCCTGTCTGTGGAACCCGCACCCTGTAGAACGGTTTGACCGATTTTAGGTATTTTTAAGAGGCTTCCCGACTTACGCTTCAATTTAATGCACTTTTATTTACAATTTTCTTTGTTGACTTTTCAGTGGATATTTAAAAATTGTTCTATAGCTGCTAGCCACTGTTGACGATTCATAAACACACTGTCAATTATATATATTTTTTATATCTAAAATATCTTTGTTTTTTTCCCACAGTGACTTTGTTAATAGAAAATACCCCATACTATACTAGACTCCTCTATTATTTGATATCTGTTATCAAGTACATTGCATAAGAAGTCAGCCTTGTGAGATGAGATGCCTTTCGAATTGTTAACAATACTTCATGGACACTTCTAAGAATATGAACTGTTATTAAAGGTTCAAACAAGATAAATAAACTTGAACTGACACAAAGCTAAGAATAAGAATGTTGGCAAAATAAAAACCAAGGGGCATTAAGCAAACAGTAATACCAAGTGTCAGCAAACCTGTTTTTTTTTTTTTTCAAAAATATATAACACTTTGTAGCAATTCTCGATAAACAAGGATTCGCAGAAAAGAATAAAATTACAACCAGTAAGGAAAGCTCAAAAGTCGGGCGGGGCCGACTATATGATACCCTACACCACTATGCATATTTAGTAGAGCTCTCGTAAAAAGGCTTATACAGGGCATTTCAGAGCTCTATGAGATATTTGGTACAAAATCAAAATCTATCTAATTCTATCGTGCATTTTACGAACTATAGCTATCTCTGAACCGGGTTTCTCCAAATTTTACGTATTAGCTTCTAGACTGGTGATTTGGGCTGATATTGACCATTTAGTGCACATTTAACCCGAAATCGGATGAAGATATATATGAGAGCTATATCCAAATCTGAACCGATTTCGATAAAATTTAAAACAGTATTCCTGTGCTCCATCTAATACCTGGTACCAAATATCACGGTTGTGGAGTGAATATTACGAATGTATGGGACTAAAACTCTAAATCGGATGAAACATATATATGGTTGCTATATCTATATCTGAACCGATGTTCACTAAATTTCATATACTTGCTTTTAGGCTGAATTTGGTCCGATGTACTAAAATTCAGTCCATTTGGACTTATATCGGCCATTTGGTGCACAATTAACCCGAAATCGGATGAAGATATATATGGGAGCTATATCCAAATCTGAACCGATTTCGATAAAATTACAAACAGCTATTTCTGTGCTCCATCTAATAACTGGTACCAAATATCACGGTTGTGGAGTGCATAGTAGGAATGTGAGGGACTTAAAGATCAAATCGGATGAAAGATATATATGGGAGCTATTGCTATATCTGAACCGATTTTCTCCAAATTTGACATACTTGCTTCTAGGCCGAACTCGGTTGGGTGTGCCAAAATTCAGGTAATTTGGACTGATAGTGGACATTTGGTGCACATTTAACCCGAAATCGGATGAAGATATATATGGGAGCTATATCTAAATTTGATGCGATTCTCACCAATTTCAATAGGGTTCGTCCTTGGGCCAAAAAAAATATTGTTTGGAAAATTTCATCTCAATCGGATAATAAATGCGACCTGCATTTTGTTCACAAGAATACATGGACAGACGGACGGACAGACGGACTGACATGCATAAATCGACTCAGAAAGTGATTCTATGAAGGTTCTCAAAAGTAACTATGGGTCTATCTCGTTTCCTTCTCCATGTTACAAACAAATGCACAAAGACATAATACCCTTACCACTATGTGGTGTAGGGTATAAAAATTGTATGTTACAACCGGTTGACCCACAATGGCTTTTTTGTAACTGTATATTGTTTCCTCATTGCTCAAAAAATAACAGCTATTGATTCCGATATATGTAGATTTTGTACTTATTAAAAACTTTTTTTAAACTCCGCCATCTGGTATAAGATGGAAAGTCATTTGTCATTAGAAGAGAATAAAGAGCGTACCGTAGCAGCTTTCTATAACCACCAGTACAATTTTACACCTTACGAATATTTTTAAGAACATCCTGTACTTTACATAGTCTATTTTTCTCAAATTTGTTAGGAAGTCAACCCAAGACTGTGTTGTTGGTAACAAATTATTTGTTTTTTTATATTTATATTTTCTCCTTATTATACCACAAGGTGGTCAGGGTATTATGACTTTGTGCTTATTTTTGTAACAGGCAAAAGGAAAAGATATAGACCCATAGTTCTTTTTGATGATCTGCATAGAATCACATTATGAGTCCATTTATGCATGTCCGTCCGTCTGTCTGTCCATATATTTCTCGCGTTTATTGTCTATTGAAATTGGAGATAATCGGTCAAAATCTGTTCGTCTGTCCATGTATTTTTGTGAACAAAACGCAGATCGCATTTACTATCGGATTAATATGAAATTTTTTGCAAATAATATTTGTTTGGCCCAAGGACGAGCCCTATTGAAATTGGTGATAATCGGAAAAGATTTAGATATAGTTTATATATATCTTTAATCGATTTCGGGTTAATTGTGCACCAAATAGCCAATATCAGCCCAAATGACCTGAATTTTAGCACATCCGACCAAATTAAGTTTAGAAGCAAGTACATCACATATACATACATTCGTCATATGCATTCGACAACAATGATATTTAGTACCAGATATCTTATAGAGCTCGGAAATACCTTTGACTAAGATTTGGATGTAGTTTCCACATATATCCTTAATCTGATTTCAGGTATATTGTGCAAATAAAGGCTAATATCAGCCCAAATGGAGTGAATCTCGAGACGTACTTTCCATTTTGTGGAACTCGGCTCCGATATACATATTTTTGGTATAATCCTTCTCGAAGTGATATCATTCACTCCATAGCAATGTTATTTGGTATAAAAGCAATGTTATTTGGTATAAAAAATTTAGTGAAAATCGATTTAGAATTCAGGATATGCCTCCCACATATTAGTTCCCTCTGAAACCAAACTATAACTGCTCTAAAGCCAAATGTTTGTAGGTGGTATAATCTACTTTAAACAAATTGTTTTGTTATGGGAGCTAAAATATAAAGTAAATTTTCCTTATTCATGTTTATAGTAGAAATGTTCTCAAATGTAAATGGTAAATCACAGCTTAAATATTATACTCTGCCAAATTGTAGATTTGCAAAAAAAAACATTATAGAATTCATACATTTTTTGTTGAGAAATATTATACCTTTTGGTTGCTAAAGAAATTCAATTACAGTTGACTTTACATAAAAATTGTAACTTATACCACAACAATTTCCCATGTGCGAATTTTGAGAGGACTGGAGAATATTTAAGCATTTTTTGAGAGTTACAATTATTCAAAATGTTGGCCCTTCTTGACAAAGGTAGCAGGTAGCATTGTGTGCAGTCAAATTATTAAATTTATCGTTAAATCGATAAATTTATCGTTAAATTATTTTGAATTTTATGAGAGTTATGATTGTAGAAAATTTTTGACCCGTTGTGCGGTAGGTACGATATTCAGCATCCGTATCTTCAAGCGGCACATAATATTGGTAATAAAATATTGTAATAATGCCAGCTATTTTTTGCAATATGTCTTTAACGCTTTCTTTATCCATCTTTTAACATTAAGAGATAATGCGTATAATTGATATTAACAGATATTTTAATTATCATACGCCACAGAAGCAGTTTGTGCCATGCCGAGTAGATTCATTTACAACGTTGTTGAACAAAACTCAACTCAAAGTCTGGAGTGGGAAATTCCTTTTGAGGATAAAAAAAACTTTTGTGAATGTATTCATTAATCGTATAACGTATATCAATATCATGATACAGAAAATCGCCACAAAATAATACGCGAAAAAAGATAAGTTAGTGGCTTAATTAATATGTCAGTTGCTTAATTAATTGACTTGTTAATTACGAGAAGAAAAAAGCATTAAGATATGCATTATTTTATTTGAAGAGGATTCTCTAATTAAACTGCCAATAAAAATAACTTCAAGCTCAATTAGCAAAAATACCATACCAACAATAATTTTTTCACATGATATTCAAAATTTGTAAAGGGCGAAGAATTAGCTATGACAAAGTTACATTATTATACCATAATGGTTATATTTTGTGATTACAATATTTACAATCAAGAGTGATTACAAATTTTACAAGACATCGAATTAATATAGTTCAAATTAATTTTATAACAAGTAAGCAAAGGCTACAGTCGAGCGGGGCCGACCGTTGAATACCCTACAACACTATAATAAACGATACAGTTTATATGGGCGAGATACTCAAAAGGATTCCAGAAGATATTGTGACAAATAATAAAAGAAAACCATCAGGTTTCGTTCTCTAATTTTCGAATAATAGCAACCTAAACTAATTTGTTCATTTCCAATTTATTGGTAGATGTTGCACTTAAATGGTTTTCTTAGATCTGGAACCAATATTTCCCAAAGACCTATAATCTCTCAGAAGTGGCAAAAGATTAACATTTATTATTGGTTTTTGACTGAAATGCATCTATATGAGATACAGACATTTGAATATATTCTCCAACGAAATCAGCGTTAACGAAATAGTCAGAAGTGCGTCTTTCCTGTATTTGTGAATTCTCCAAAAAGTCACTGGAATGGACATTTTCGTATTTTGTCTACAAAAGTTGGCAAACTATTTCACACATTGAATATTTTTGGATGGCCATCCAAAACTGCTTGGCTTTTGTAATGTCCGGTAACCCCCATTCAAATGTGCGTGAGGATCGGGCGATAATTACGACCTGCAGACAATATTGCAGTTTTTTGGTCCATTTCAGCCCCTAAATATATGGCGATCATCTCCAAAAAGAGTAGGCTTCTATTCTGACCCTCATCTTATCTCCATGCAAAATTTCGTAAGGATCGGGCCATTAATGCGATCTGTATATGATATCCTAACTACTTAGTTTTGTTAGCTGTAGAAATATTACCAAATGTTTAATTCAAAATGAAAATATGCCAAAAATATGACAAAATTGAAAAAATATGAGAAAATTTTACAAAAACAATATTTTCATCTTTAGAGAGATATTTTTATGAGATTTTTTTAGACGTTTTTTCTTTCCTGCCAAGAGGCCATTCTGAATTAATGAGAACTGTCGAAATCAGTTCAGCCGTTCTCGACATATAAGAGATCTTTCAAGCATATCTTCTTTGATGGACATATATATCGCACATATTTTGCTATATATCCGATTTTTTGGATGTTAACATCAATGTAAAGATCAGAAGTAACCTTGTGATGGCTTTGTGATTTCGCCGGGATTTAAAATATTCACGGTTTAATGAAAAATTTTGATTTTTTTCAACACAAAAGATATGGTCTATTTTACCCGCTAAATATTATCCGATGATTGGTATGCTTCTTCCCCGCCCTAAACTCTAGCTACATGCGAAATTCCGCGTCGATTGGTTTATAATTGCGACCTGTATAGCTACTGCAAAATCCGACATTTTTTCAGTATTTGGTCCATTTCAACCCCTAAACATTTGGCGATCATCTCCAAAAGAAATAGGGTTCTATTCTGACCCCAGTCCCACCTCCATTCTAAATTTCGTGAAGATCGGGCCATAATTGCGACCTGTAGAGTGATTACAAATTAACATGGACAGCTCGGCGAGCTAGGAAGATCCATATATACTTTCCTATGTGGGAAACCAATATTTCGTGGTGTTACATAATTTTTGGGCCAATCAAACTTATAATACCCCCAACACATAGTGTTGTAGGGTATAAAAAGAAGTATGTAAGTCTCAAATCAAAACAAACGTACTTAAATGAACCCCATAAGTTTTACAGAACAAACGAATGTGTCAACAATAATGACATGCAATTATTCATTGACTATTTAATACACACATAAAAAATTACAAAATCATAAATGTACAAATAAACCACAAATAAATCGAATACATTGAGAAGGGTTTTTAGTTTTAATTAAAATTTTCTATCAGAGTTTTTATGCTTATATCATGATTAAGTTTCACTTAATTCATTTAATTATAGATAGCCAGCTTCAAATGAATTCTAATATAATTTTAATCATATTTAGGTTGAAATTGTTGTAATTAAAACTTTTAAAATTTAAAAAATGTATGAAATTAGTCTTAATTACATAATTCAACCCCTATCAGCCATTTATTATAAAATTGAACAAATATACAAAGGTTTTTCAGAAAAACCAGTAAAGGAATTCTTACAGTCGGGCGGGCCGACCTTATGATACCCTACATCACTTTGCTAATTTAGTAGAGCTGCGCATAACAATTAAAAGTTTTTATAAGAGAACTCAATCATACACGATATGATTATAATTATTATTTAATGTTCAAAGGACTAAATATGCCGAAGCATTTGTATCTTTTAAATTCGGACTTGTATTTCCCTCAATTTTTTTGTTATAGCGTGCATATTACGGCTGCGGAGGACAAAAATAACAAATCGGATGAACAATATATATGGGAGTTATAGCTATATCTGAACCGATTTCGATCAAATTTGGCATACTTATTTTCAGGTTCAATCTGCAAAATTCCATACTATTCGGACGGATATTACACGTTTGGTGCACAAAAAAAGCAAATCGGACGAAGGTATATATGGGAGCTAACTCTACATTTTGAGCGATTATCTCCAATTATCTCCAAAAGGGTTCGTCCTTGGGGCAAACAATTGACTTGTGCAAAATTTCATCTGTATAGGGCAATAAATGCGAACTGTACTTTGTTTACAAAAATACATGGACAGACGGACGGACATGCATAAATCGACTCAGAATGTGATTCTATGCAGATCATCAAAAGGAACTATGG
The DNA here is from genome assembly GCF_030504385.1 of Musca domestica. Classification (NCBI taxonomy): domain Eukaryota; kingdom Metazoa; phylum Arthropoda; class Insecta; order Diptera; family Muscidae; genus Musca; species Musca domestica. The sequence goes on from NW_026712117.1 coordinate 2,229,992, forward strand.
GTCTATCTCGTTTCCTTTTGCCTGTTACAAACAAATGCAAAACTTGTGGTGTAGGGTATAATAATAATACAGGCGTTGTCCTATACTCTTGTACTTTTCCACATAGGTGGAAGACATATTCATTTTAAAACTCCGTTTGCGAAGTTTCAAAATGTAAGGCGAAGACCCTATAAAGTCGATATTTTCACGATTAGCGTAATATTTTTATTTTCAATTTTAAAATGTCGGTCAACAACAACAATTTGAGTCCAAATGATTGGTTTTATAACGCACCCATATCGATCGACATAAAAGTTTATCGCCTCATATAAGGAAGCCATATGTAATAAGAATGAGAGTAGAATTATTTATTATGTAGATCAATGCATGTGCATCGAATCATACAGCAGCTCCAAGCACAACTTGTACAGCTAAATCGGTATCTACGTAACGGTCAGAATTGACATATTCGTCTATTTAAGATTTCGCTGGGATTAAAAATATTCACGGTTTAATGGAAAATTAACCCACTAATAAATATCCGATGACCATGCAAATTGGAAGGCTTCTGGTTAGCCCTAAAATGTAGCCCCATGCCAACTTCCGCGTCGATTGGTGTATAATTGCGACCTGTAGAACAACTGCCAAATCACGAAATTTTTTAGTTTTTGGTCCATTTAAAACTCCTAAATATTATGCGATAATCTCCAGAAGCAATAGGCTTCTATTCTGGTTCTAGCCTCACATCCATTCTTAATTTCGTGAAAATCGGTCCATAATTGCGACTTGTATAGTGATTACAAATTAACATGGACAGACGGACGGACATACATAACTAGATCGACTCAGCTCGGTGATATATGGATCTTCCTATTTGGGAAACCAATATTTCGAGGTGTTATATAATTTTTGGCCCAATCAAACTCATAGTGTTGCAGAGTATAAACATATTAATTAATGAATGGAGCAAGGAGATAATCGAATTTACAAACGTCGAACTCTTTTCAATTTTCAAAAAAATACATACAACATATTAATAACAATAACGCAAAATAATGTATTAAATTAAGTTCTAATTATGTTCCTCTACTTCCACACATTCATTCAAATCACTGTGAAGACATTTATAACATTTAATTAAGTATAACATCATTCCTGGAAGTTCAACATTTAAGAGTCATCATTCCTTCAACTTTTTGCAGCCATAGACATTTTCAGATTAGTCATTTCTTAATATTGCCCACCCCATAAAATATCCTCATATCCCCTGCACAAGACACAATCAATGAACGTAGTTATATTTGTTCCCAGAATAAATTTGAATATCAAACCAATTTCATTTTAAATTTAAATTTCGCAAATGGTTTTAATGTTTGTAGTTTCTATAGTAGGATTAATACAAGTCCTAATAAATCTCACCATGGATAAGTGATTTTCATGTTCCTGTGTTGACTTTTGCAAAAGTTGCCGAAATATGAGAAGGAAGGAGATGAGTTGAAAGTTCAAAACACAACAATAATTTACCCATTCCATTTCCCATTTTGTGAACATGTTACAAAAATTTAAAACTGAAAATCCTAGTTAACGGATAAATTTAAAAATTGTCATTTAAGTTATCCAAATTGTGCTTTTAAAAATACATTTTTTATTCAGATACTCAGTTTTTGAAGTATGATGAGCTAATAAAGATTATTGATACAGAACCGATACCAAATAATTATTTAGATACGCAATATTGTGTCTAGACTATATTTTTTATCGAAATGCTTTAGTAAACAACAAAAGTTGTTTCTATTATTTGCTAAAAGTAACTTAAGTAGTTACCATAAGTAGCTTAAGCATTAGAAAAATGACCTTGCAAACATTTTTTGTGTGAATTTTTGTATAACCATATAACACCTGTTTGCTTGTAAGAACATTAGCAAAGTCTTTAGAAAATATTTCCAAATAAATTGATGACCAGCTGAAATCAAGGCCATGGCTACAAATTTGGCAAATCGTTTTATTGAAGCGTATTTTGTTAATAGATCATTTTGCAAACGAACTGCAAAATAACTATTGTCATTTTCACATTCAAACGAATGAAATACTTTGCGACTATGGTCTGATGGTGTTCGGCTCAAGCTCATAATAAAATGGAAATGGCTAACAATATGATTACCCTCTCATTGAATGGTATTAGTATTTTTTGATACTTTGCATTTTTCATTTTTATGCCCTCCACAATAGTATGGAGGGTATAATAAGTTTGTCATTTCGTTTGTAAGACCTCGAAACATACATTTTAGACCCCACTAAGTATATATATTCTTGATCACAATGAAATTCTATGTCGATTTAGCGATGTCCTTCTGTCTATCTGTCTGAGGAAATCACTCTAGATTCAAATGAACGAGACTCACTCACTTCTGAACGAAATGAAGAAGGTTCATAAAATGTTACTCAAATGTATATTAAGTCTGCAGGACTTTTGAAAAAGGGCCATGTAGGTCCACGTTTTGATATAGCACCCATATAACTGTACCTCCCGATATTCGGTACTTTGACAATTTTAGTGGCATTACTCATCGTAATTGTTTCAAATTTGGTATTTGAAGTTCGTAATGGATACTACAGCCTATGACAGAAAATTGTCTGTGCAGGTCCACGTCTTCGTATAGCTCCCATTCATTCAACAAGCCACATTATTGTGTAAGGGTTGGCATATTTGTACTTACCTACAATTTATTAAGAAGTGCCCTTATGCCGAAAATATATTTTCCATATAATATTTTATAAAATGTTTATCTTATTCAATTTTCTATAGAATCGACCTGTATAAGTAAAAAATAGTAAGCAATCCGCTAAGGGAAAAATCAAGAAGCAAATAATTGAATTCTAATTGCTTCGCGTAAATTTTATGGGAGATATTTTTGTACATAAATAAAGGGTATAATAAACAACATCAAATGATGCGTAAAATATAAATAATTGAATACAAGTTTAGTGGTTTGGATTTCGAAGAAACATTTAATCAAATGTAGGAAAATTGACTAATTCCTTGATTCCTAAAAACGAGCCATATAAATAATAAAGCGTAAATCTCTGTGGTAGATATGATTGAAAGTAACTTCAAAAACTTAAAAAAAGCCTTACCCATTCAAATTCGACATTTTAAATAATTCCGCTAAAATAACGAATATTGGGAGGTACCGTCATATGGGGACTATACGAAGACGAGGACCGATATGGCCCATTTAAGAACTTATTATGCCTACTGGAATTTCAACAGTTCTAGCCAAATATGGTAACAGGTATTATGGGTTCACAAAAATGTTGTGTTTATGAGGGGTTACCAACTTCGCCTAGTAAAAAATCTTTATAGAGGGTAAACCCGTTTTTAAATTTTATACTTTTGACAAACTGACTAAAACAAAATTTATTATTACAATGATAAGAAAAAAAACGACACAGAAAATCAAGAAAATGAAATGGATGGGTGGAAGTGAATTGAAATCAAACAAGTAAAAAAGAATAGAATGATACCCTTCACAATTTGGAAGGTACTCGAAAATTTAAAAAAAAAAATGAAAACTTCCACTTAATTGAAAACCGTTATATGGGGAACGTACGAAGACGTGGACCTGCTTAGGATTTTTTTTGCAATAGGTTGTAACACCCATTACCAACTTCAAATACAAAATTCGAAATAATTTCGATAAAAAATGTAGCTAAAATTATGAAAATACCGAATATCTGGAGGTACCGTTTTATGGGGGCTATACGAAGACGTGGACCTGAATACGAAATTTTTTGCCAGAGGTTGTAGTACCCATCACTAACTTTAAATACGAAATTTGTTACAATTCCGGTGAATAATTTCACAAAAATCATAAAAAACCGAGCATCGGGAAGTACCTTCATATGGGGGCTATACGAAGACGTGGACCTGCATACGAAAATGTTAGCCATAGGTTGTAGCACCCATTAAAATCTTCCAAAACGAAATTTGAAACTATTCCGGTGAATAATGTTGTTGAAGTCATCAAACTACCGACTGTCGGGAGGTACCGTTATATGGGGGCTATACGAAAACGTGGACCGACATGGCCCATTTACGAGCTTTACATGTCTACTGGTAAACTATGCATGTATTTAAAATTTTAGCCTTTTATCTCAATTCGTCCGAAAGATAGCGTGATTACGACAGACAGACAGACGGACAGTGAGTGAGACAGACATAGGGACATTGCTAGATTGTCTTAGAATTTTACTCTGATCAAGAATATTTATACTTTGTAGGGTATATTCTGAATATTTCGAGGAATGACAAAGCTAATATACCCTCCATAGAATGGTGGAGGATGTACCACCAGCATGGCATATCACGTCAAGCCCGTTAAAATGTTATTAGGCTTCAGTGTTTGACTGACGTGCGATGAAAGAAAAGTCCTTAATATATCAACAAATGTCTCCAAAGATATAAAAAAATTGATAGAAAATATTTCAAGAGTTAAAAACAGATGAAGGAAACAAAGAAAATGCCAGGTTTGGAATAAATTCTTGTTAGCATTGAGTGTTATATTTACAAATTTGCATATTCCTTTATGGTTCTTTTGTTCTTTTAAAAGAGTAGAGTAATTTGAAAATTTAAAACAAAATTTTGTATGTTGAAATAATAGTAGTTATTACACCATTACCTCAGCAGTCTCGAAATGTTTCCATTGTATTCCCTATTACGCTTGACATTTTTGGGATTAAAATAACATTCAGACACTAGCAACGACGTTTCTTTATCCGTTTTATTAAGAAGGATTATCCTTCCAAAAATAACAACGAAAGTAGATATGTCTGATAGCTATGACAAAAAGTAGACTCCGGCTTTCTATTATTGACATATTTCCCCATCTTTTTGACTGGTTAAATGAATTCAACTTGAAATGCTGGAATCCATTTCAAGTTGTTTTTGTGTTTTACATTCGTTTGTGTGTTTTACATTTCGTTTTTCGAGTTTTCTTTTCTTTTTTGCTATAACTATTTCTACTGTAACTACAAATGAAGATAACAGCAAAAAAGTGTAATTTACAGTTACTTCTAAAATACTTTACGAAGATGTGAGATAATCGTGGTAATAGAAGATTGAAAATGAAATATTGAAGAAACCCAGAAAGGGTTTTTCTTCATTTAATCCCAAAGGAAACTTGTATGGCAAAGTACATCGAATTAATTACGAAGAAAAAAGTAGGATATTTGGAAATACATTTGAGAAAATGGAACATTTCATTACGAAAAATTGTCAAATTCGAGGAAGCGAAATAGACAATTTGAAAGATATCGTGTAAAATTGGGTAATTTTTTAAAGTGAATACTAAAGACGATGGAAAGAAAATAAAAATAGTTAATTATCTAGGCCATGCATTTACTCAGATATATATTAATATTCAATTTTAACAAGTAAAATAGTATCAGTCAGTTTTGCCGACAGATGTATACCCGCAGCCTTGGCTTATGTTATTTAAACTGTCGTCTCTTTATGGGGAAGATTCCGAAGCAGTTGGCCAATATTCAACAATTCGTATCAGACCTAAGACTGATATATAAATATTACAACGTGTCAGATTTGGATTATATCAACTACTTCATCTACTTTATATGCAAACTTTTGGAAAATGCGGAAATATGCGTGAGGTAACAGATATAGCTGACCGAAGTATTTTATTTTCATCTAATACAGATGAATATATTGATATGTGTGTGTTTATATCCAATTTTATGCGAATTCATGAATTTCGATAAATTTCATGTTCAAATCAGATTTCTGGTTAAAAGAAATATTGAGATATAGCTAGTTGTAAAGAATCGCCGACCGAAGTTATGAATGATATAAGTATTACAAATTGTGACCCTTTGTGATTGAGGTTGGAAGATGTATATCGTCTTTACAACAGAACTTGCGTTAGAAAAAATGTTTGTATGTGGGGAATTTGAAGAGATGGATGGATTTGGATGCTTATTTCGCTTTCTTTGAGCGTTTTGTTTTTCAAAATTTTGGACCCTTTGAAGGTACCAGAAGACATGGTGCGATCTCTACCATCTTTATAACAGATTTTGTGTTGATGAAAATATTTCGATGTATCAAGTCTGAATGGATACTCAAAATGTTGACACTTTGTGGGGGAGGTACCAGAAGGAGTGTAGCGATATCCATTATCGCACCTGACCTAGCAATGATACTCCCTTTCTGTGCAGTAAATTATTTTCTTTGGAAATGTTGACATATTGTGCTACCAGGCCTTGGACTAATAAAAATATTGTGATGTGTAGTTAATCGTAGACAATCGGACTCTTACATCACATTATATAAGAGTTATAATTATTCCAAATGTTTGTGGGGGAGGTACTTGAAGGAGTGGACCGATACTGTCCATTCTCCCACCTGACCTAGCACTGGTGCCAATATTAGGATATGCAAAGTTAGAGAAAAGTCGGATTATCGTTTCTCTTTTTGTGCAGTAAATTATTTTCTTTGAAAATTTTGACATTTTGTGGGGGAGGTGCCAGAAGGAGTGGTCCGATATACTCCATCTTAACACCAGACATTGGGCTAATGAAACTTTTGTGATGTGTGTAGTTTAAAGACAATCGGACTCATACATCACATTTTATAAAAGTTATAATTATTCCAAATTTTTACTGTTTGTGGGGGAGGTACTTGATTGAGTGGAACGATATTGTCCATTTTCGAACCTGACCTAGCACTGATGCAAATATTACGATATGCAAAGTTGGAGAAAACAACATAAGTTCGTGCTATGAAGTTGCAATAAAGTAAAAAACTGTGATAATAATTTTTAAGAAGTGTAGTTTATTATATCTTCTATGTAATCTCGTCTAAAAAAATATATTACGAAGAAGTCGCAAAAACAGCGACGAAACGTCGGAAATAAAATACAAAATAAAATAATTTTGTTTTAATTTGTATATGAAACCAGTGGTCAAAAAGCTAAAACACTCAACCATGAAAAATCGATTTATACTTTCTCTTTATGTGCAGTAAATTATTTTCTTTGAAAATGTTGATATTTTGTGGAGGAGTACCAGAAGGAGTGGACAGATAATGCCCATCTTCGAACTCGATCTAAGTTTTAAAATAATATTAGCATGTACCAAGTTTGGATAAAATCGTATACTCCCTTCGAGAGTTATCGTGCGCACCAGCCAGACAGACAGACGGACGGACATCACTGGATCGACTCCAATTGTCCTGAAACTGATTTGGTCCAAAGAGACCTAGGGTTTAAAACGTTATTTCGACTAGGCACGTTTTGGCCGTATCTTTAGCCATATGGCTAAGGGTATAAAAATAATATGTTCTTGCTGGAATTATTATATTATAAAATATAAATATTATAAATATTATTATAAAAATTATATTTGGAAGAGTTTCAGATGTACATAAATCATCACATGATCCGCCAGCCCGACAATTGCCTCTGCTTACTTATTTACCATTTAGCTACTTACCAATCTTAAGCATTTTGAATGAGGACGAAACATATTTTTCAACGGAGGTCACTGAATTTTGATGTTTTGTTGTTGTTTTTCTCATTGCAGAGTGATCAAAAGTTCGTTGCTATCAAATTTAAGAATTTTGTAAATTTTTCCAATTAACTTTTCCACCACTAAAGACTTTTTATTGGAATTATGTAAAAAATATATTTACTCTTTTTAACAAACGAAATAAAAATGTCAAAATGTAGTTTAATTATATCTAGGTACATTAAATAGGTAGTCTCGCCTGAAAATTTTAAAACAGAAAGCAGAATTCTAAAATATAATTGTCAGAACATTTTTAAAATGAGAAGCTAGGAGTTAATTTTGAGACTCAACAAATTACGAAATTTTCGACACGATTTAGAAGATATTTCTAAAGTCATACAAATTATACTCAACCAACTCATCTACCACACAAAGGCACAGTGAATAATATCTATGTGCATTTGTTTACTGAAACCCCGTTCGGATTAAGCTATAGCTTGTCTTGGAAAGAAATGATAGTTATGAAACACTTACTACTGCGTTAAGGAGTTTACTTTCAATTCAAATGACATGTATATATGGGAGCTATAGCTGTATTTGAACCTGAGGCTGAATTCAGTTATAAGTACCAAAATATACTATACTAGCTGAACCCGGTGCGCACCGCTACCCCTTTTAATTTTATATGCATTCAAAATTTTATTTACGAACATATGTTGGATAAAGAAAAGAAATTTAAAAATTAAAAAAAATAAATATTGCACTAATTTAATGCGTTAATAAACAAAATCATTACAAAAGTAGTAACATGACATGCATACACGAAGGATTTGTCCTTTGGATTTATTTATTTCATAGCAAATACCAAGCGTGCAGGAAACTGCAATTTTTTTAAGTAGAGTGGCATTTCTATTGCAATTAGTGAATTCGAGATAGCAACATACTTCGCCGTAATAAGCGTATTTCAAATCAATTGTTGTGTTGTTTTTTAGTGTTAGCCTAAGGCGTTGTGGGTCAATGGTTCTTATTAAAATCATATCCCAATCTGATCCGATTTAAATATAATTTTACAAAAAATTACTTTTACACCAAACTCCGCCACACCTTTCATATTTCATTGAAATTGGTGCGTCAAATATGTGAAATCGGCCGGGAATATATATATGGGAGCTATATCCAAATCTTCACTAATTTCCAATTAATTTATCACATTTATTATTATAACCAAATTCCGCCACACATTCTGAATTTCATTGGAATCGGTCATATATATCGTGTTTGGTGCATAATATGTATGAAATCGGCCGAAATATATATGTTAGCTATATCCAAAGCTCAACTGATTTCAATATAATTTAACAATTTTTTCTGGTGCCAGATTTTGTCTCTCTCGCTTTAGGTGCATCAAATATGTGAAATCGGCTGAGTATATATATGGGAGCTATAATCACATCTGAGCGTATTTGAATATAATTTGTCAAATTTATTTTTGTACCAAATTTAGCCACTCATGCCGAATTTCATTGGAATCGGAAATACGTATCGTGTTTTGTGCATCAAATATGTGAAATCGGTGGAAAATATATATGGGAGATATATCCAAATCTAAACCGATTTTAATATAATTTGACTAATTTATTTTCTAATCAAAATCCCGTTACATATTCCAAATTTCTTTGGAATCGTACATACATATCGTGTATGGTGCATAAAATACATGAAATCGGTCGAAAATCTGAACCGATTTTAATATAATTTGACAATGGTATATTTGTTTTAATTTCCGCTACACATTCCAAATTTCATTGAAATTAGAGATACATAGCGTGTTTGGTGGGAGCTATATCCAAATCTGAACCGATTTCAATTTAATTTGACAAATTCATTTTGGCTCCTAATTCCGTTACTTATTTTAAATTTCATTACAATTGGAAATACATGTCGTGTTTGGTCCACCAAATACATGAAATCGGCCGAAAATGTATATGGGAGCTATATTCAAATCTGAACCGATTTCAATATAATTTGGGAAATCAATTTTTTAGATAAAATCTATCACACGTTTCAAATTTCATTGAAATTGGGGATACGTAGCGTGTTTGGTGCATCAAATGCTTGAAATCGGCCGAAAATATATATGGGAGCTATATCCAAATCTGAACCGATTTCAATATAATTTGACAAATTTATTTTCGGATTAAATCCCGTCACACATTCCAAATTTCATTGGAATCGAACATTCATATTGTGTTTGAGGCATCAAATGAACGAAATCGGTCGAAAATATATATGGGAGCTACATCCAAATCTGAACCGATTACAATATAATTTGGCAAACTTATTTTTGTTCCAAATTCCGTTACGTATTCCAAATTTGGAGAAAGTATCTTCAACCAATCAATAGATATGTGCATATAAAATCTAAATTTTTGGGAGGTACCTCTGATTCTGATGCTATATCTCCAGTTCCAAGTGGAAATTCAAAAATGTATATAGCCTATGTTACTTTCAGGCGATGTTGCAGTATATATGGAAATTTTCAGGAAAATCTATTCAGCGGTTTTCGAGTCCATAAATTACAAACAAACAAACAAACAAACAAACAAACAAACATACAAACATTTTCCTCTTTTATAGATATAGATTTAATCAGATATGACATATAACATCACCGCCAATTTCAATAGGGCTCTTCCTTAGGCCAAGCAAATGGTATACCATATTCGGACGAAAATTACAAATATGATTTAATCTGCATGGATATACAGAGGGACAGACGGAAATCTGAATTTAATTGTTTTCTTATGGCAGAAAATGCTTTTGCACTTAAAGTCTTTGTCAATCAAACTTATATGCCCTCACAACTAATGCTGTAGGGAAGAATAATCGTAAAAATCTGAAACGCATTCAAAATGCCGGTTTACTGTGTAGCTACATGCAAAAAAAGTTCAAGACTGAATTGACTTCTTTTAATAGTTAATAGTTCTTTTGTTGTGCCTTATAAAATGCAAGGGATATCCCTTAACTTCGACAAGATTTTTTTTCTTTTATTACCTTATCGTTGAAAATCACCAATGAAAAACTATACAAAACTCTCACAATTCTTAGATTTTCAACACCGATTTCAAAGGAAACAATTCCTTAGAAGTTCTATGAACGGCCATTGAAAAGTATTGTTTGGTGTAATTACAGCTTAGGTAGGATGATAGGCTTGTATTTTTTACGGTCAAGGAACGAATTTACAAGATTAACACAACAACCATCGTTATGCCAATAGAAAAAAGAAAATGTAATGCAGCAGTTACAAGCAGTTAATATCCAAAACAACGCGTAAAAATAAGATATATTAACATTTTCATCTTGACTTTTGAAATGTACAATAGTAATGTTTTATTTTGCATGATTTTTTTCTATTTTGACTTACTTTTTTCTAATGTACATTTGTAGTGTTTTTTATATTTTATATTTGAATTCGAATATTAATACCAATTTATTTAATTGACTTGATTTCTTGAGAACTGAAATTGATGGCGGGTTACATGGAAGTGTAGTACCGAATTATAGATGATATCGAAATAATTTAACGCGGTCAAACCAAAGCTAAAAGATAATTACTTTTTCAAAATCGCTAAAAAATCACGAAGAAAAAAATCTCATTGCAAAAATTCTCAAATCGGGAAAAAATCGAAAAAATTCACCAATTGATTTGGCTAAAAAATTTATTTAAGTAAAGTCCCCACATTGGAGTATCCCCAAGTCCACTTTCACATCTAATGTGTGGTCAGAAAAGAAAATTTTGAATTCCATTGAATTTGTAACCCCCAAGAACGTAGATTTGGAATGTACATCTATATGAAATAAATTGTGAAAATATGAACAAATTACAAATATAAGAAAGTAGCACGGAACCGAATATTTGTTGAATCGTCATTGAATTATACTATGATGAACCTGTAAAGAAAGTCCTAAAGTCGGGCGGGGCCGATTTTATGATACCCTACACCACTTTGCTAATTTAGTTGAGCTTCACTTAATAATTAAAAGCTTTTATGGGAGAATTCAATCATACACGCTATGATTATAATTATAATTTAAAATTCAAAGGACTAAATATGCCGAAGCATTTGTATCTTTTAAATTCGGACTTGTATTGTCCATTTGGTGCACAATTAATTTGAAATCGGATAAAATATATATATGGGAGCTATATCCAAATCGGAACCGATCTCGACAACTTTGGCAAAGATATTTCTGAGCTGTATTTGATATATTTCCCTGAATATCGTTGTTACGGAGTGCATATTACGGCTGTAGGTAACAAATACAACAAATCGGATGAACAATATATATGGGAGCTATAACTATATCTGAACCGATCTTCACCAAATTTGGCATACTACCTTCTAGACTAAATTCGGTCGTATGTGCCAAATTCCATCCCATTTGGACAAATATTAGACGTTTGGTGCACAATTAAAAGCAAATCGGACGAAGTTATATATGGGAGCTATATCCAAATCTGAACCGATCTCGATAAAATTTAGCAAAGGTATTTCTCAGCTGCATTTGATATATTTCCCCAAATATTGTTGTTACAGAGTGCATATTACGGCTGCGGAGGACAAAAATAACAAATCGGATGAACAATATATATGGGAGCTATAGCTATATCTGAACCGATTTCAGGCCTAATTTGGTTGTATGTGCAAAATTCCATACTATTCGGGCTGATATTACACGTTTGGTGCACAATAAAAGGCAAATCGGACGAAGATATATATGGGAGCTATATCTAAATTTTTTTCCGATTATCTCCAATTTCAATAGGGTTCGTCCTTGGGCCAAACAAATGTTGTTTGCAAAATTTCATCTCAATCTGATAATAAATGCGACCTGCATTTTTTTTACAAGAATACGTGGACAGACGGACGGACGTACTGACGGACTGACATGCATAAATTAATTCAGAAAGTGATTCTATGCAGATCATCAAAAGGAACTATGGGTCTATCTCGTTTCCTTTTGCCTGTTACAAACAAATGCACAAAGACATAATACCCTGACCACCTTGTGGTGTAGGGTATAAAAATATGGACTTTATGGGGTCTCCAACTTACAATTTAAATGGCAAATAAAATTAATTCCCATCTTACGGTAATGGGTGTAAAATAGTAATTATATTTTACTATTCTGAAATCATTCTGCCCTCAATTATGAGGTGGATAAAACTATTTTTACTTATTTAAATCACGCGAAATTTTTTTCAGTTTGACATGCTATGTTGTCAAATGCCCATATAAAGGTACCTCCTGATTTTACCACATTTCAAAGGATTTGGTTAAGTACGTGTATTTTGGGGTTGAAAATTGTACACAAAAATTTCAACATATCTACAAATTTTAGAATTTTCTCCATGTGATAATACCCCCTCAAGTCCACCTTTATGCGCACAAACATACCGACATGGTTAGGGGGACTTATGAGGACTCTAATGCACAATCTAAGGTGCTAATGGGTTTAAAAAAGTAATTAACTTTGGCTGTTCTTAAATCATTCAGTCCTCAATACTAAAAATGAATTTGATCCCTTACATGGGGATAATTTATACTTTTTAATAGATTTGTATAGCACATCCACACAATTGAAGCGCACTGTTTAAATATTGAAGCCCACGGCTTAAATATGGGAACAGGTATTTTAAAACACTTTAATCGATCAGTACGTAAACTCTTATATCAGTCATATCTGTGAATAATTATGCTTTGACAAATGTGCATAATAGACAAAAACTACGGGCCGGCAATGCGGACCGGGCCAGCTAGTTGTTTAAAAAAATGAAGTACTGGAAAAGACCATATTCTTTTAATATTGTTCTCAAGTTGTATAGTCGTTTAATTCATTTTTGGTACGATGTTTCCATATATATATTACTTTATTTTCTATAAATTAGGAACCTCAGTAAATATAAACCTACATTATTTACCTTAATGTAATGTTGCATTTAAATAAAAAATTAAATTAAAATAAATAAAAAATAAAATAATAGTAAAATTAAATAAAAAATTAAATTAAATTAAAATTAAAAATCTATATATTTCAAAACCAATACAATTTAATATAATTTTCGGTGATTCTTATGAACAGAAATTAAACACGTGTATATCACTGATACGAATTCATCGATGGAAAGCATAAGAAAATAAGTCTTCAATGTTACACGGAGGAGGTGATGTTTGACAGCATGAAATTCAATCGTACGACAAAAATATGTGCCACATTTATACCAAAGTAATTATATAATTTAATTAAAGAATGTTGCCGGATATAAGAATTCTTCTTTAATTATATTTTTTTTCGATTATTGACAAAAGAAAGAACATATAATTAGCAACAAAAGAAGAGGGACGCCTGAAGGAAATATATTTCCAGTCCATTTCAATTAATATTTATTTAACTATAGCAAAACACACCTCCTAGTTGTAGCAATGTACAATGAAATCAAGGTAGGGCGCAGATGCCAATCGATTTTGGTTTTTGTTGTTATTTGACTGCCTTATATGTCAAATATAGTTGTATATATGTGTGTTTTCTGTTCAATATATAAACTGTATAGACAATTATAAAAAAGCTGTATAGAAAACTGTGACGAAATAAAACTGTAGAGATATATAAAACATGATTTTGAAGGGTTTTTTGTTTATTGATTCTAAATAAATTCAACAAGTGGTTTTGTTTATTTGATACAAAACAACTTGACTTTGCTTCTAGTAATTCTGACATTGCAATTCATAAATATCCTCCAAGTAAGAGTAACGTTTACCTTTTATGTTGTAATGCCAGCGCTCCGGCTTAAAATATTTACTAATGCGCCTCACGAGTTTTTTTCTCAAATCAAAATATTTGCTTTAATATCACATGTGTGGACATATTTTTGTATAAATGTATACTCCACAAGTTTTACCAGTTATGGTCTGTTGGTTGTCTTCATGTGTTTTTATAGCCTCCACCATACATAATATGGAGGGTATATCAAGTTCGTCATTCCCTTTGTAACGCCTCGAAATACTCATGTCAGACCCAACAAAGTATATATATTCTTGATCAGCGTAAAATTCTAAGACGATTTAGCCATGTCCGTCTGTCTGTCTGTCGTAATCACGCTATCTATCGTACAAATTTAGATAGAAGGCTAAAATTTTGCACATTTATATATTGCCAGTAGGCAGGTTAAGTTCGTAAATGGGCCATATAGCCCCCATATAACGGTACCTCCCGATATTCGGTATTTTGATGATTTAAGCGACATTATTCACCGGAATTCTTTCAAATTTAGCATTTAAAGTTCGTAATGGATACTACAGCCTAAGGCAGAAAATAATCTGTGTAGGTACACGTCCTCGTACAGCCCCTATGTAACGGTACCCCCGATATTCGGTATTTTGATGATTTTAGCGACATTATTTAACGGAATCGTTCCAAATTTGGTATTTGAAGTTCGTAATAGATACTAAAGCATAAAACAGAAAATGGGCCATGTAGGTCCACGTCTTCGTATAGCCCCCATATACAATACCCCCGATATTCGGTTTTTTGATGATTTTAGCGACATTATTTACCGGGATTATTTCAAATTTTGCATGAGAAGTTCGAAATGGATACTTCAGCCCATGTCAGAAAATTGTCTGTGCAGGTTCACGTCTTCGTATAGCCCCCATATAACGGTACCCCCTATATTCGGTATTTTGATGATTTTAGCTATATTATAAACAGATTTTTCTTCAAGTTTCGCATTTAAATATTGTAATAACTTATGACAAAATTTGCCTATGCAGGTCCACGTCGTCGTATAGGCATTTTATCAGAATTTTTAAAGGAATTTTTTTTATTTTTTTTCTTTTATTTAATTTTTTTTTTTTTTTTTTTGGAAATAAGCTTGAAGGAGGTTTATATTAGTACTAGCTGGCCCGGTCCGCGTTGCCGGCCCGTACTTTTTGTCTATTATGCACATTTTCCCAAGCATAATTATCCACAGATATGACTGATATAAATGTTCACGTACATGTCGATTTAAAGTGTTTTAAAATACCTGTACCCATTTTTAAGCTGTGGGCTTCAATATTTAGACCGTGGGCTTCAACTATGTGGATGTGCTATACAAATCTATTAAAAAGTATATATCAATCTTATCGCCATATAAGGGATCAAATTAATTTTTAATATGGTAAAAATCGTAGCAAAATCTTTCAGTCAAATGAGCAGTAAGATTTTCAACCTCCCCCCCCCCCCCCCCCCCCCACTAAAAAACATTATTAGCCAAATTCTTTGAAATATGGTTAAATTAGGAGGTACTTTCTTTATACTCCGAAACATCGACCTACATTGAAAACTTTCCTCAACCCCTTATAATCCAAGATGACAAATAGAGGCCAAATCAAAAATATAGCACAACAATATAGCATGTCATAGCTTTTCGCGTGATTTAAATAAGTAAAATAGTTTTATCCACCTCATAATTGAGGGCAGAATGATAAGATGGGATTTAATTTTATTTGTCATTTAAATTGTAAGTTGGAGACCCCTTAAAGTCCATATTTTCATCATGGTATAATTCAATGATGATTCAACAAATATTCGGTCCCGTGCTACTTTGTTATATTTGTAATTTCTTCATGTTTCCACAATTTATTTCATATGGATGCACATCCCAAATCTACGTTCCCAACCAATATTCTTTTGGGGGTTACAAATTCAATAGAATACAAAATTTTCTTTTCTGACCACACATTAGATGTGAAAGTGGACTTGGGGATACTCCAATGTGGGGACTTTACTTCAATTAATTCCTATGTGGCAATTATCTGTATGATGGTTCCCTACCCTAGGGTGGCATATATAAAATTTTTTAGCCAAATCAATTGATGAATGTGGTCAATACCAATATGGGCCCTACTCTGAAAATTTCAAATTTTATGCGAAGAGGTTCTCTACCCCCTTGGAAACAAAAATGTCAAATAAGGGTCAAAAAATGAAAAAAGTGGCCAAGACCCCAAAAATAGCTTAAATCATAGATGGTTATATAAATATAAAATCGGGTTGTTTCCTTATCCGTGTGTTATGCAAAACGATTTTAGGTATTTTGAATATTTGGGAAGAATTTCTGGAAGGATATAAAACCTTTTCTTACTAAAAGTCCCATTCGCTCTACTATCTTTCACCTTTTATATTTGGTATTTTACTAATTATTCTCCCAAAGAATTTTGCATTTTGAGCTCTCATTGGACGGATCATTGTCACGCTTTGAAATGGGTTTAAATGTGTTCGCATCTTCCAGCTGAACCACGATGTAGGCCCTGGAGTTGAAAGGTAGATGTCAGTCAACATCCTATTTCGCACTTATTTCATTTTTTTAGTGAAAAATTATTCTTTATTTGGTTCACAAAAAATCCACTGAATTCAATATGATAATACAAATTGAAAAAAAAAATTGACAAAAAAAGAATAACAAATTGAAAAAATAGTCAACTTGTTCGCTGATTTTTACAGCAAATGTTTAAAGATCCTTACAAAGTTTGTCAATAGAGTGTACTATTACTTTAAAATTCGATTCCATTGAAATTTTTTTTTTTTAATTTTTTCCAGATTTGAGAATTTTTGCAATGAGATCTCTTTTTCATGATTTTTCAGCGATTTAGAAAAAGTAATTATCTTTTAACTTTGGTGTGACCGCGTTAAATTATTTCGATGTCATCTATTCCGTTTCGCCACCACATAATTCGCTACTACACTTCCATGTAACCCGCCATCAATTTCAGTTCTCAAGAAATCAAGTCAATTAAATAAATTGGTATAAATATTCGAATTCAAAATAAAATATAAAAAACACTACAAATGTACATTAGAAAAAAGTAAGTCAAAAGGGAAAAAAATCATGCAAAATAAAACATTACTATTGTACATTTGAAAAGTCAAAATGAAAATGTTAATATATCACATTTTTACGCGATTTTTTTGGATATTATCCTTTTCGGAGAGGAGACAATTCCGAATTTGTGTGAATCATTAAAATCAGTTCAGCGGTTCTTAAGTTATAAGCGTAGTAACTAACACAACTTACATCTTCTATCTTTTTATATCTATAAAAGAGGAAAATGTTTGTATGTTTGTTTGTTTGTTTGTTTGTTTGTTTGTTTGTAATTTATGGACTCGAAAACCGCTGAATAGATTTTCCTGAAAATTTCCATATATACTGCAACATCGCCTGAAAGTAACATAGGCTATATACATTTTTGAATTTCCACTTGGAACTGGAGATATAGCATCAGAATCAGAGGTACCTCCCAAAAATTTAGATTTTATATGCACATATCTATTGATTGGTTGAAGATACTTTCTCCAAATTTGGAATACGTAACGGAATTTGGAACAAAAATAAGTTTGCCAAATTATATTGTAATCGGTTCAGATTTGGATGTAGCTCCCATATATATTTTCGACCGATTTCGTTCATTTGATGCCTCAAACACAATATGAATGTTCGATTCCAATGAAATTTGGAATGTGTGACGGGATTTAATCCGAAAATAAATTTGTCAAATTATATTGAAATCGGTTCAGATTTGGATATAGCTCCCATATATATTTTCGGCCGATTTCAAGCATTTGATGCACCAAACACGCTACGTATCCCCAATTTCAATGAAATTTGAAACGTGTGATAGATTTTATCTAAAAAATTGATTTCCCAAATTATATTGAAATCGGTTCAGATTTGAATATAGCTCCCATATACATTTTCGGCCGATTTCATGTATTTGGTGGACCAAACACGACATGTATTTCCAATTGTAATGAAATTTAAAATAAGTAACGGAATTAGGAGCCAAAATGAATTTGTCAAATTAAATTGAAATCGGTTCAGATTTGGATATAGCTCCCACCAAACACGCTATGTATCTCTAATTTCAATGAAATTTGGAATGTGTAGCGGAAATTAAAACAAATATACCATTGTCAAATTATATTAAAATCGGTTCAGATTTTCGACCGATTTCATGTATTTTATGCACCATACACGATATGTATGTACGATTCCAAAGAAATTTGGAATATGTAACGGGATTTTGATTAGAAAATAAATTAGTCAAATTATATTAAAATCGGTTTAGATTTGGATATATCTCCCATATATATTTTCCACCGATTTCACATATTTGATGCACAAAACACGATACGTATTTCCGATTCCAATGAAATTCGGCATGAGTGGCTAAATTTGGTACAAAAATAAATTTGACAAATTATATTCAAATACGCTCAGATGTGATTATAGCTCCCATATATATACTCAGCCGATTTCACATATTTGATGCACCTAAAGCGAGAGAGACAAAATCTGGCACCAGAAAAAATTGTTAAATTATATTGAAATCAGTTGAGCTTTGGATATAGCTAACATATATATTTCGGCCGATTTCATACATATTATGCACCAAACACGATATATATGACCGATTCCAATGAAATTCAGAATGTGTGGCGGAATTTGGTTATAATAATAAATGTGATAAATTAATTGGAAATTAGTGAAGATTTGGATATAGCTCCCATATATATATTCCCGGCCGATTTCACATATTTGACGCACCAATTTCAATGAAATATGAAAGGTGTGGCGGAGTTTGGTGTAAAAGTAATTTTTTGTAAAATTATATTTAAATCGGATCAGATTGGGATATGATTTTAATAAGAACCATTGACCCACAACGCCTTAGGCTAACACTAAAAAACAACACAACAATTGATTTGAAATACGCTTATTACGGCGAAGTATGTTGCTATCTCGAATTCACTAATTGCAATAGAAATGCCACTCTACTTAAAAAAATTGCAGTTTCCTGCACGCTTGGTATTTGCTATGAAATAAATAAATCCAAAGGACAAATCCTTCGTGTATGCATGTCATGTTACTACTTTTGTAATGATTTTGTTTATTAACGCATTAAATTAGTGCAATATTTATTTTTTTTAATTTTTAAATTTCTTTTCTTTATCCAACATATGTTCGTAAATAAAATTTTGAATGCATATAAAATTAAAAGGGGTAGCGGAGCGCACCGGGTTCAGCTAGTTTATATATATAGATATAGATAGATATATTAGTGCACAGATTTTAGTATATGTAAGAACGGAAATATTGCAATTTGATATTTAAACTTCCCTGTAAACAATGATCGAAACGCGTACCTTTAGGTCTAATGTCCATATAATTTTACTGATCGATTGTAATTATTTTAAAGCTGTGATCACAGATCAGATCACATAAAGTTTAACAAAGTTTATCTCTTACCTCTTTCAGTCCCAAATGGCCACCAAATGGACTTAGATTCCGACATTACTCTCGAAAATATTTGTTATGAGATGTTTAGCTTAAGCCAACACCAAAACGACATTTTGTTTTTGGTTCATATCAACGTGTACTTGACTTTGATCTGCTCCACCTTGCGTCTTCTATACCCTAATGTCCTACCCAATGAGTAAGAACAATCAACTTACCTTCGACAGAGTGTCGTTTTTACTGTCACTTAAAAAGGGACAATATCGGTAAAACTTATAAGAGCACCTCAGTGGTTCGAAGTTTTTTTTATTTCTTGACAATGTCTACCTAGTTGGCTAACTTTTAGAATAGGAATTAAGGTGAGATGGACAGTTAATATAAGGACAAACAAGAAAAAATTGATTTGTCTTGCAAATAACATATTATATTTCAAGTTACTAGTAAATAAAATTTAGCGATAACTATAAATATTATGGGAAATTTAAGTAATGAAGCGTTAACATAAGTATGAGTTCACGTCACAGAACTTTCAATGCCTTTAAGAATGTTTTTGTACACATTACAATGAGGCTGTCTGTGATTGTTGTTTGTTGACATCAACACAAAATCCTTTCTCAAGGATTAGGTTCAAAGAAATTCTTTGTTGACTGGTTGGGTGGATGGGATTCTAGATGATAATGCGTGGAGACGGGACAATTTAGTTTGTCATTTCACACTCGGCATTGAATTGTTGGTTCAAAATATTTCATTTCCTTTTTATATTTGCTTCAAATAGCAAACAGTAAAAAAACGAAAAAGATGGGTATTAAATTTATGATTTTCGAAATTTTTTAGTCAACATTGACATGTTATTATACTCTCCAATAAATAGTATGGAGGGTATATTAAGTTCGTCATACCATTTGTAACTCATCGAAATAATAATTGTAGACCTAACAAAGTACACATATTCTTGATCCGCGTAAAATTCTAAGACGATTTAGCCAAGTTCGGCTTTCCGTCTGTTGTTATAACGCTAGAGTCACAACGACTTAATATAGGAAGCTAAAATTTGCACAGATCTGTCTTTTGTGTGCAGGCAGGTCAAGTTCGAAGATAGGCTGTATCGGTTCAAGATATCGGATGGCCCCCATATAACGGCACCCCCCGATATTCGGTATTTTGATGATTGTAGCCAAAATTTTCAATGGAATTGTCCGAAAATCCACACAAGAAGTTCCTTCCTTTATTCCTTTATTGTGCATCAAACGTGTAATATCAGCCCGAATAGTATGGAATTTTGCACATACAACCAAATTAGGCTTGAAAATAAGTATGACAAATTTGATCGAAATCGGTTCAGATATAGCTATAGCTCCAATATATTGTTCATCCGATTTGTTATTTTAGTCCTCCGCAGCCATAATATGCACTCTGTAACAACAATATTTGGGTAAATATATCAAATACAGCTCAGAAATACCTCTGCTAAATTTTATCGAGATCGGTTCGGATTTGGATATATCTCCCATATAATACTTCGTCCGATTTACCTTTTATTGTGCACCAAACGTCTAATATTTGTCCAAATGGACAAATAATATGCCAAATTTGGTGAAGATCGGTTCAGATATAGTTATAGCTCCCATATATATATATATATACTAGCTGGCCCGGTCCGCGTTGCCGGCCCATAGTTTTTGTCTATTATGCATATATTCCCAAGCATAATTATTCACAGATATGACTGATATAAGTGTTCACGTACAGGTCGATTTAAAGTGTTTTAAAATACCTGTACCCATTTTTAACCAGTGGGCTTCAATATTTAAACCGTGGGCTTCAACTGTGTGGATGTGCTATACAAATCTATTAAAAAGTATATTTCAATCTTATCGCCATATAAGGGATCAAATTAATTTTTAATATGGTAAAAATCGTAGCAAAATCTTCCAGTCAAATGAGCAGTAATTTGGAATTTTCTATATTTTGTATACTACATAATTGAGGGCTGAATGATTTAAGAATAGCCAAAGTTAATTACTTTTTTAAACCCATTAGCAACTTGGATTGTGCATTAGAGTCCTCATAAGTCCCCTTAACCATGTCAGTCTGTTTGTCCGCCAAAAGGTGGACTTGAGAGGGTATTATAACATGGATAAAAATTCTAAAATTTGTAGATATGTTGAAATTTTAGTGTAAGATTTTCACCCCCCTAATACGCATTATTAGCCAAATTCTTTGAAATGTGGTTAAATTAGGAGGTACCTTCTTTATATGGGTACTACTCCGAAACATCGACCTACATTGAAAACTTTCTTCTACCCCTTATAATCCAAGATGACAAATAGAGGCCAAATCAAAAATATAGCAGAACAATATAGCATGTCATAGCTTTTCGCGTGATTTAAATAAGTAAAAATAGTTTTATCCACCTCATAATTGAGGGCAGAATGATAAGATGGGAATTAATTTTATTTGCCATTTAAATTGTAAGTTGGAGACCCCTTAAAGTCCATATTTTCATCATAGGATAATTCAATGATGATTAAACAAATATTCGGCCCCGTGCTACTTTCTTATATTTGTAATTTCTTCATGTTTCCACAATTTATTTCATATGGATGCACATCCCAAATCTACGTTCCCAACCAATATTCTCTTGGGGGTTAAAAATTCAATAGAATACAAAATTTTCTTTTCTGACCACACATAAGATGTGAAAGTGGACTTGGGGATACTCCAATGTGGGGACTTTACTTAAATAAATTCCTATGTGGCAATTATCTGTATGATGGTTCCCTGGCATAAATAAAATTTTTTAGCCAAATCAATTGATGAATTTGATCAATACCAATATGGGCCCTACTCTGAAAATTTCAAATTTTATGCGAAGAGGTTATCTACCCCCTTAGAAACAAAAATGTCAAATAAGGGCCAAAAAATGAAAAAAGTGGCCGGCCAAGACCCCAAAATAACTTAAATCATAGATGGTTATATAAATATGAAATCGGGTTGTTCCCTTATCCATGAGTTATGATCGATATAAAGACCTGCAAAAGTGATTTTAGGTATTTTGAATGTTTGGGAAGAATTTCTGGAAGGATATAAAACCTTTTCTTACTAAAAGTCCCATTCGCTCTACTATTTTGCACCTTTTATTTCAATATTGGTATATTACTTATTATTCTCCCAAAGAATTTTGCATTTTGAGCTCTCATTGGACGGATCATTGTCACGCTTTGAAATGAGCCCCATTAAGCTTTTTCGGTCATTTTTGTTTGTTTAAATGTGTTCGCATCTTTCAGCTAACCCACGATGTAGGCCCTGGAGTTGAAAGGTAGATGTCAGTTAACATCCTATTTCGCACTTATTTAATTTTTTTAGTGAAAAATTATTCTTTATTTTGTTCACAAAAAATCCACTGAATTCAATATGATAATACAAATTGAAAAAAAAAATTGACAAAAAAAAAGAATAACAAATTGAAAAGTCTTCAACTTTTTCGCTGATTTTTTACAGCAAATGTTTTAAGATCCTTCCTTACAAAGGTTGTCAATAGAATGTACTATTACTTTAAAATTCGATTCCATTGAAAATGTTTTTTTGATTTTTGCAATGAGATCTCTTTTTCATGATTTTTCAGCGATTTAGAAAAAGTAATTATCTTTTAACTTTGGTGTGACCGCGTTAAATTATTTCGATGTCATCTATTCCATTTCGCCACCACATAATTCGCTACTACACTTCCATGTAACCCGCCATCAATTTCAGTTCTCAAGAAATCAAGTCAATTAAATAAATTGGTATAAATATTCGAATTCAAAAATAAAATATAAAAAAACACTACAAATGTACATTAGAAAAAAGTAAGTCAAAAGGGAAAAAAATCATGCAAAATAAAACATTACTATTGTACATTTGAAAAGTCAAAATGAAAATGTTAATATATCACATTTTTACGCGATTTTTTTGGATATTATCCTTTTCGGAGAGGAGACAATTCCGAATTTGTGTGAATCATTAAAATCAGTTCAGCGGTTCTTAAGTTATAAGCGTAGTAACTAACACAACTTACATTTATATATATAGATATATATATAAATTTTTTTTTTTTTTTTTTTTTTTTTTTTTGATATAATCCTTCTCGAAGTGATATCATGCACTCTATAGCAACGTTATTTGGTATAAAAGATTAAAATATATCTGTAAAATTTTGTTAAAATCGATTCAGAATTGTATATACCTCCCATATATTACTTCCCTCTGAAACCAAACTATAACTGCTCTAAAGCTAAATTGTGATAGATGGTATGATCTACTTCAAATAAATTTTTTTGTTACGGGAGCTCTACTAAATATGCATAGTGATGTAGGGTATCATATGGTCGGCCCCGCCCGACTTTTGACTTTTCCAAAGTGTTTTTTTTTTTTTTTTTTTTTGTTATATTAAACTCTGCTAAATATGCCAAGAAGTGTAGAGCATCATAAAGTCGGCCCCACCCGACATTTAGGCTTTATTTACTAGTTTTGACACGCGACCGTGAAATTCCTGATGGACAATTTCCTGTGCTTTATTATTATGAAAACTATGAATCAATTATTTAATTGAATGGGAAATCGATCCAACAGTAAATTTTTCTTATTCATGATTATGATAGAAATGTTCTCCGAATGAAAATGGTAAATCACAAAATTAAAATTATACTCTACCAATTTAGAGATTTACTTAAAAAAATTAACTTAAAATTTTTATCTTATAACACAACAATTTCCCACGTGCGAATTATGAAGAGAACTGGAGAATATTTTAGAATTTTGTGAGAATTACATTTACTCAAAATGTTGGCCCTTTGTGACAAAGGTACCAGGATCATTGGGCCGAAAAGTCATGTACTCTCACCAGCATTGGGTGCAGTTAAAGCAAGTATCGTTAAGTATTTTGCGTTTTATGGGAGTTACAATTGTTAATAATTTTTGACCCGTTGTGCGGAAGGTACGATATTCAGCATTCGTATCTTCAAGCGGTACTTAACTTTGTTAAAAAATAAAAAAATGGTTATAATGCTAGTTACTTCATATATGCCTTTAGCGCTTTTTAGTCATTGTTATACCCTCCACCATAGTAAGAAGGGTATATTAAGTTTGTCATTCCGTTTGTAACACCTCGAAATATCAAATGTACGCTATGCAAAATGTGTGCTATGTCTACAGGACTTTTGGTATTGAGAATGGGCCATGTATTTTCACGTTTTGGTATAGCCCCTATATAACGGCACCCCCTTATATTCGGTATTTCGATGATTTTAGCGACATTATTCATCGGAAATGTTTCAAATTTGGTATTTGAAGTTCGTAATAGATATTACAGACTATGACAGAAAATTGTCCGTGCAGGTCTTCGTGTAGCACCATATAACGCATTTTGATGAGTTTAGCGACATTATTCCCCGGAATTGTTTCAAATTTTGTACTTGGCAATGGATACTACAGCCTAAGACAGAAAATTGTCTATGCAGGTCCACTTTTTCGTATAGCCCCCATATAACGGTACCTCCCGGTATTCGATATTTTGATAATTTTAACGACATTATTCACCTTTTTTTCAAGTTACATTAATATAACAGCTACATTAGGTATTTTCAAGATTTTAAAAGAATTTTTAATGAATTTAATTTTTTTGAAAATTGCAAAATTCGTTCCAAATAGTAGAGGGTATTGAAAGTTCGGCCTGGTCGAACTTACAGCTTTTTTTTAATTGTTTAACATCACAATATTTAAGATATGGTGCGTAAAATTGATATACAAAGAGATTTTATAATAATCATACGCCACACAAGCAGTTGGTGCCGGGCCGAGTAGATTCATTTACAACGTTGTTCAACAAAACTCAGCTCAAAGTCTGCAGTGGAAAGTTCCTTTCGAGGATAAAAAACTTTGGTGAATGTATTAATTAATCATATAACGTATGTCAATATCATGATACCGAAAATCGCCACAAAATAATAAGTGAAAGAAAGATATAAGTTAGCGGCTTAACTAATACGTCAGCTGCTTAATTAATTGACTTGTTAATTACGAGTAGGAAAATGCATTTGAGATATGTATTATTTTATTTGAATTAGAGGATTCTGTAATTAATCTGTCAAATAAAATTAACTTCAAAGCTCAATTAGCAAAAATACAAAGCAACAATGATGTTTGCACACGATATATCTGTATTCTTTTTAAAGTACGAAGAATAAACTATGACAAAGTTACACTATTATACTATAATTGTTATATTTTGAGTGATTACAATATTTACAAAGACACCGAATTAGACAGTTCGAATTAGATTTAAAATAAAGGTAAGTTGACATAATAATAAGTATGTAAGTCTCAAATCAAAATAAACTTACTAATCTAAACCCCATAAGTGTTTCATAACATAACGTCATTGACTATTCACTACATATGAACATTAAGTAAATATCGTATCCATTATAAATCACGCACACAGATACTTCCATAATCATGATTGCACAAATGAACCAGAATTTAATCAAATAAGTTGTTACTTTGAAAAGATTTATCAGATATAATTAATATTTCGTATCAGAATTTTTGATTTTATTTCATAACTAGCTGGCCCGGTCCGCGTTGCCGGCCCCTACTTTTAGTCTATAATGCATATTTTTTTAAGCATTATAGAATTATGAAAGCGGCACAATTTTTATTATAAGTAAAATAACTCCATAGTAATTTCAAAATAGAAATAAACATTCATGGGAAAAATTATAATAGATAATAATCTACCGTCGGTTTTAGATATTTTGAATAGCCTGATCTTATTTTTCAGCCTAAGGCTATAATTGAGTGTTAAAAACCTGTATGATATAGAACTTCTATAATAGCCCCATGTGAAAACTCAGCTAAATTTTTGGTATTGATGCGTGCTGCGTGATATTTAGTTTTGTCCACCTCATAATTGAGGGCGGAATGATTTCAAAATAGTCAAAGATAATTGCTTTTTTACACCCATTACCGTGGAATATTAATTAATTTATTTTTGTCATTTAAATTGTGAGTTGGAGAACCCATAAAGTCCATATTTTTCATCATAGTATAATTCAATAACGAACAAAAAAATTAATATTCGTGATTTTTTAATGTTTCTGCCACAATTTGATATTTCGGAGTTTATGGCATGTAGATGTTAATCCCACATCTACGTTCCCAACCAATATTCTCTTTGGAGTTTCAAATTCAATAGTATATCAAATTTTCTTTTCTGACCAAACATTGGTTAGGAAAGCGGATTTGTGGGTACACTAATGTGAGAACTATATTCGAATAAATGCCTATGTGGACAATTATCTGAGGGACGATTCTCTACCCCAGAGTTGCCTAAATACAATTTTTTAGCCAAATCAATTGATGAATGTGGTCAAGACCAAGATGGACTCTACTCCGAAAATTGAAAATATTATGAGAAGAGGTTTTTACACCCTTAGAAACAAAGATGCCAAATAAAGGCCTAAAGATGAAAAAAAATGTCGAAGACCCCGAACATGGCTTAAATTATATGATGGTTATACCAAAACATGATCATATTTTGCGAGGATGGTTTCTTATCAAATTAAAATGAGTGTAAGAAAAATGTGGTTAAAATGTAAACAATACTTGAAATAGGGTTGTACCCTTATCCGGGGTCATATATCATGACCTGCAAAAGCGATTTAAGACATCTTGAAAGTTTAGGAAGAATTTCTTTCTTTTTTCCTAAATGTCCAATTCGCTCTACCATTTTGCACCCTTTATATTCGGTATTTCACTGACTGCAGTTCCAATGAATTGCATTTTGAGTTCTCATTGGGCGGATTATTGCCATATGAAAGATGTAGGTCCACGTAGGTCACTCATTTTATTTTAAATATTATTCATTCAGATTTCAAGGCAATAAAAAATGTTCACTTCAATATAGTATGTCAAATTGAAAAAAATCACACCAAAAAAAATTTTTTTATTAATATTTTTATTGGATACCATTCCAAAATTGTATGAATTGTCAAGCCGTTCTTTAGTTATACCTTATGTAATTTTTCCCCGATTTGAGAATTTTTGCAATGAGATCTCTTTTTTCAAGATTTTTAGAAATTTTGACTTAAATTTGGTGTGACCGCGTTAAATTATTTCGATAACATCTATTTCGTTTTGGTATTAATATTCGAATCAAAAAGAAAAAAAAAATATTATAAAAAACACTACAAATGTATATTCGAAAAAAGTAAGTCAAAATGGAAAAAAAACATACAAAATAAAACATTACGATTGTACATTTCAGAAGTCAAAATGAAAATGTTAATATATCACATTTTTACGCGATTTTTTTGAATATTATCCTTTTCGGAAAAGAGACAATTCAGAATTTGTATGAATCGTTAAAATCAGATCAGCGGTTCTTGAGTTATAAGCGTAGTAACTAACACAACTTACATTTATATATATAGATTGGGTTTCACTTAATTTATTCAATTATATAAACCCGCATTAAAATTCATTCTAATATAATTACAATCAGACACAAGATGAAATTATTGCATTAAATTTTAAAAGATGGATCAAATTTCTCCTGACTGCATAATTTAAAATACGCAGTGATTCATTATAAAATTTCACAAACATACATGGTTTCGAAGCAATATCATGTATTCCCAGAAAAAGTTTAATAGAGGTCAACGCTTTTAAACTCATCCATATAAGATGGTAGACTTATTAATTTTGAAACTCCGTTTATGACATCCCGAAGTGTATGTCGAAGACCCCATAGAGTATATATGTTCATGAATTGCACAATATTATCAAGTCGATTTTATAAAGTCTCTACGTGGAAATTCACAAAGAATCAAAATCATTGTTTGCAAAGCATTGATATATATATTACAAAACTGAAGCCAAATGACCAAATTATTGATTTTGATCGATGAAAAAGTATACCCCCCATATAGCAGTGCCTCATGATCGTTGGGAAAGATTCATCTATAATTTTATTTTATATTTCTGGATCATAATTATACAATCTCTACTCGCAAAAAATTAATGTGTGTCCATTTAGCTGTTCTTTGATGATTCAGATCTTTAAAGAATATACATCGTTTCTCCAATACAGGTGCACTATATGACAGTACGGGGGGCAAAACCCGTTATTTTATTGTAACTCATTTTTGTCAGTATCTGATGATATATTCCCCCTGTTGTTAAAGACTGAAAGTATATTTATTTATTGCGTGGAACAATGCATGTATATCGAATCATATGTCAAACAAATGAAATAGTATCAGTCGGTTTTGCCGACATATGTATACACCCAGCCTTAAGTTATGAACGTGACAGATTTGGATTATATCGACTACTTCTTGTATTTTATATTAGATATGTGCACATTCCATTTTCATACTTCATCTAATACAGATAAAATATATGGATATATGCAAAATTTGAAGAAAATCGAACATTCGTATACAATTTTATGCGAAATCATAAATTCAAGTTATGACAACTATAAGTTGGCAGATCTTGTGTTGATGAAAATATTGAGAAGCTCCAAGTCTGAATAGAATCGAATGTTAAATGTGCGTCTTACGAGCTCCATGGATACTAAAAATTTTGAACCTTTGTGGGGAAGGTACCAGAAGGAGTGGACCGATGTATTCCATCTTGGCACCGGACCTTTGGTTATTAAAATTATTGGGATATGTGAAATTTGAAGACAATCAATCTCTTACATCATCCAAATCTGAATAGAATCTGATGGTAATTTTGCATTTTATGCGCTTCATGGATACTCCAAATTTTGATCCTTTGTGGGGGAGGTACCAGAAGGAGTGGACCTATCTTCACACCAGATCTTGAGTTAGTAGAAATAATGGGACGTGTGTAATTTGAAGAGAACCGGATGTTTATTTCGGATTCTTTGCTCGTTTTAATTATTCAAAACTTAGGTCCTTTGTGTGGGAGGTACCAGAAAGATCTTGCGTTTATAAAAATTTTAAGACGAGCTAAGTCTGAATGGAATCGGATGTTAATTTAGGGTTTTAAGAGCTTGATGGATATTCAAAATTTCGACCCTTTGTGGGGGAGGTACCAGAAGGAGTGGACCGATCTTGTCCATTTTCACACCTGACCTAGTACTGACGCAAATATTAAGATTTGCAAAGTTGGAACAAAATCGGAATATCGATTCTCTTTCTGTGCAGAAAATATTTTTTTTTTTTCAAATTTCGACCATTTGTGTGGTCCAGAAGGAATGGAACAATATATTCCATCTTAACATCAGACCTTGGGTTAACATAAATATTGGCATGTGTGAAATTTTATAAGAGTTTTAATTATTCAAAATGTTGACCATTTGTGGGGGAGGTACTTGATGGAGTGGACCGATATTTTCCATTTTCACACTTGACCTAGCACTGACGAAAATATTAAGATTTGCAAAGTTGGAGCAAAATCGAATTACCGTTTCTCTTTCTGTGCAAAAAAATAATTTTTTTGAAAATTTCGACCTTTTGTGGGGGAGGTACCAGAAGGAGTGGACCGATATTGCCCATCTCCGAACTCGATCTAAGTTTGACAAAAATATTACGATGTACCAAGTTTGGACCGAATCAGATACTCCCTTCGAGAGTTATTGTGCGCACCAGCCAGCCAGACAGACGGACGGAAGGACGGACATCGCTAGATCGACTCAAAATCTTCTGAAACGGATTTGGTCCAAAGAGACCTAGGGTCTAAAACCGTTATTTCGACTAGGCACGTTTTGACCGTATCAAATGATATATACCCTCTGTTGCCATATGGCTGAGGGTATAAAAATTTACACATAATTGAAAATGTAAAATTGCACAAATATGGGGGCTATACGAAGACCTGGATCTGCAAATGCAAATCTGCCATAGACTGTAATACCCATTGGTAACTACAAATACGAAATTTGAAAAAACTCCGGGGGATAATGTCGGTATAATCATCAAAATACCGAATATAGGAAGGTACCGTTGTATGGAGGCTACACGAAGACGTAGACCTGTTTGAGCTATTTTCTGTCATAGGATTTAGTACCCATTAGGAATTTCAAATTTGAAAATTTTGAAATATTTCCGGTGAAAAGTGTGACACAAATCATCAAAATACTGAATATTTGGAGGTACAGTTATATGGGGACTACATCAAAACTTAGACCTAAAGTGACAGTTCTATGCAAGGATGTTTCTTATATAATTGGAGCATATTCTGTCAATTTACAATAAATTTGGTTGGAAACTGTGATTAAAGCAACCAAAATACCATAAATCTGTCGGTGCAGTTATACTGGGGGCTGTACCAAAACGTGGACCTATATAGTCCATTCTTTGTGGGTTCCCTTTTTGATCATAATAAAGTTCTTACCCCCTGACTGAAAGATATGGTAATATTTTTGCAGATGCATTTTTGGTACCTTGTATCGCATACTTTCTCGTGAACAGGATTTGTTTAATGAATAGAGCAAAGAGATAATCGGATTTATAAACTTCGAACTTCTTCCAATTTGCAAGAAAAAAAAAATAAATGACGCAAAAGTATATAATCTATTAAGTCCTCATTATACCCTACATAACTATCGGTTTAGAATTGTGAAATAGAATATCAAAAAAGTTTCATTACAAGCTTCGCTCTAGTTCTCACATTCATTCAAATCAGTGTGAAGGCATCTATTACATATAATTAAGTATAACCTAAATTCCTGGAAATTCCACATTTAAGAGTCATCATTCCTTCACCTTTTTGCAGCCATACAAATTTTCAGTTTAGTCATTTCTTAATATTGCCCGCCCCATAAAATATCCTCATGTCCCCTGCACAAGACAATCAATGAACGTAGTTATATTTGTTCCCGGAATAAATTTTAATATCAAACCAATTTCATTTCAAATTTAAATTTCGCAATGCTTTTAATATTTGTTGTTTTTATAGTAAGATTTATACAAGTACTAATAAATCTCACCATGGATGAGTGATTTTCATGTTCTTGCCTTGATTTTCTCAAAAATTGCCTAATATGAGAAGGAGAGAGATGAGTTGAAAGTTCAAAACAAAACCATAATTTACCCATTCCATTGCCAGAAAATAAATTAGATTTAGCTGGCTCCTGATATTGTAATGCCGATGTCAGATAAACTTAAAGTTATTCAATTGATTTAAGAGGGGAGGAAATACTATTGCTGTGAGTAGGATAGGCAGCTGTAGTAGGCTGAATGAAATAAGTATATATTCAAATATGTATAAAACTTAATCAGACGGACGCAAAAATTATTTTAACGGATAAAGTTAACGGATAAATTCAAAAATGTTCATTTCAGTTATCCAATTTGTGTTTTCTTTATTCAGATACTAGATTTTTTATATATGATGAACTAACAAAGATTATTGATGCAGGACCCATAGCAAATAACTCTTTAGCAACACAATGTTGTGTCTAGACAATTTTTTCACAAAATGCATTAGCAAACAACAATTTTTTTCTATTATTTAGTTAAAAGTAATATAAGTAGCTACAATGAGTAGCTTAAGCATTAGAAAAAAATGAACTTACAAACATCTTTTGTGTGAATTTTTGTGTAACAATATAACACCTGTTAGCTTGTGAAAACATTAGGAATTAGGAATAATATTTCCAAATAAATTGATGACCAGCTGAAATCAAGGCCATGGCTACAAAGTTGACAAATCGTTTTATTGGAGAATATTTTGTTAATAAATCATTCTTTGCGAACGAACCCTACTTACGACTTTTGTCATTTTCACATTAAACGAATGAAACACATTGCGAATTTCGTTTGAATAGAATATCTTTTACGAAAGTTGAAATAATATTTTTGACAAATATGAACAAAATGCAGAAAAGAAAAATTGTAACCGCAATCGACGTGTCAGAACTTATCATGTTGACGGTAATAGTCCAAAGCTATAATCATTTGCATAAGTGGGACACGGAAATTTCCTGAAATATCATTGAATGGAATTAGTATTCTGATGATACTTTGTATTTTTATACCCTACACCACATATTGGTAAGGGTATTATGTTATTGTGCATTTGTTTGAAGAAAAATGGTTCAGATATAGCTCCCACATCTCCAAGTGATATCATGCACTCTATATCTATATCTATAAAAGAGGAAAATGTTTGTATGTTTGTTTGTTTGTTTGTTTGTTTGTTTGTTTGTAATTTATGGACTCGAAAACCGCTGAATAGATTTTCCTGAAAATTTCCATATATACTGCAACATCGCCTGAAAGTAACATAGGCTATATACATTTTTGAATTTCCACTTGGAACTGGAGATATAGCATCAGAATCAGAGGTACCTCCCAAAAATTTAGATTTTATATGCACATATCTATTGATTGGTTGAAGATACTTTCTCCAAATTTGGAATACGTAACGGAATTTGGAACAAAAATAAGTTTGCCAAATTATATTGTAATCGGTTCAGATTTGGATGTAGCTCCCATATATATTTTCGACCGATTTCGTTCATTTGATGCCTCAAACACAATATGAATGTTCGATTCCAATGAAATTTGGAATGTGTGACGGGATTTAATCCGAAAATAAATTTGTCAAATTATATTGAAATCGGTTCAGATTTGGATATAGCTCCCATATATATTTTCGGCCGATTTCAAGCATTTGATGCACCAAACACGCTACGTATCCCCAATTTCAATGAAATTTGAAACGTGTGATAGATTTTATCTAAAAAATTGATTTCCCAAATTATATTGAAATCGGTTCAGATTTGAATATAGCTCCCATATACATTTTCGGCCGATTTCATGTATTTGGTGGACCAAACACGACATGTATTTCCAATTGTAATGAAATTTAAAATAAGTAACGGAATTAGGAGCCAAAATGAATTTGTCAAATTAAATTGAAATCGGTTCAGATTTGGATATAGCTCCCACCAAACACGCTATGTATCTCTAATTTCAATGAAATTTGGAATGTGTAGCGGAAATTAAAACAAATATACCATTGTCAAATTATATTAAAATCGGTTCAGATTTTCGACCGATTTCATGTATTTTATGCACCATACACGATATGTATGTACGATTCCAAAGAAATTTGGAATATGTAACGGGATTTTGATTAGAAAATAAATTAGTCAAATTATATTAAAATCGGTTTAGATTTGGATATATCTCCCATATATATTTTCCACCGATTTCACATATTTGATGCACAAAACACGATACGTATTTCCGATTCCAATGAAATTCGGCATGAGTGGCTAAATTTGGTACAAAAATAAATTTGACAAATTATATTCAAATACGCTCAGATGTGATTATAGCTCCCATATATATACTCAGCCGATTTCACATATTTGATGCACCTAAAGCGAGAGAGACAAAATCTGGCACCAGAAAAAATTGTTAAATTATATTGAAATCAGTTGAGCTTTGGATATAGCTAACATATATATTTCGGCCGATTTCATACATATTATGCACCAAACACGATATATATGACCGATTCCAATGAAATTCAGAATGTGTGGCGGAATTTGGTTATAATAATAAATGTGATAAATTAATTGGAAATTAGTGAAGATTTGGATATAGCTCCCATATATATATTCCCGGCCGATTTCACATATTTGACGCACCAATTTCAATGAAATATGAAAGGTGTGGCGGAGTTTGGTGTAAAAGTAATTTTTTGTAAAATTATATTTAAATCGGATCAGATTGGGATATGATTTTAATAAGAACCATTGACCCACAACGCCTTAGGCTAACACTAAAAAACAACACAACAATTGATTTGAAATACGCTTATTACGGCGAAGTATGTTGCTATCTCGAATTCACTAATTGCAATAGAAATGCCACTCTACTTAAAAAAATTGCAGTTTCCTGCACGCTTGGTATTTGCTATGAAATAAATAAATCCAAAGGACAAATCCTTCGTGTATGCATGTCATGTTACTACTTTTGTAATGATTTTGTTTATTAACGCATTAAATTAGTGCAATATTTATTTTTTTTAATTTTTAAATTTCTTTTCTTTATCCAACATATGTTCGTAAATAAAATTTTGAATGCATATAAAATTAAAAGGGGTAGCGGAGCGCACCGGGTTCAGCTAGTAAACTATAAATGCTCTAAAGCCAAAGCAGATTTTTACCATGACCATAATCCGAAGAGGCCATATAAAAGTCGACCAAGGCGATCGGCCGAGAATAGCGCTGCCGTACGAGCCAGTGTTGAGAGGTCCCCAAGAACATCCCTAAAACGCCGTTCTCAGCAGTTGGGCATGGCTCGGTCCACTTTACAACGGATTATTCGCATTGATTTGCATTTGTTCCCGTACAAAATTCAATTGACGCAAAGAATGTTGCCTGCGGACAAGCCTCGTCGATTGGAATGTCATGATCGGTTTAGATTTGGATATAGGTCCCATATATACAGTCAACCGATTTCGGGTTATTTGTGCACTAAATGGTCCGTCGAATATGGGCAACCCTGTACATACAATTATGGTTTCAGCACGGCCTTTAAATACACATTGTCATTAACATCAATACCATCAGTAAAATAAACATGATTTTTATTTTAATTTAGCAAATAAGCTACGTTTATTGACAAAAAGCAAAAGTAAAAATCCCCATTGAGTTGGCTATTAACTCAACACAAAACGTGTTGAGAACAAAGTGTAAAATCCATTCGCTACTGAAAATGGCCCGTGAAGGGTAAGTGTTAGGCATGAATTGTGAAAATAGCAGAAATTTTTAAAAGTTTTTTCCTTAACTTCAAGAAATCTTAAACTTTAGCAACTTTTATTTAGAAGGGCTATTTAAAAGAATTAAAAGAAATATGGCATTTTTTCGCTCTCCTTGTATATAATAAAATATTCAAAATTAATGAATATAGAATAATAAAGTAAATTTAACTCTTGATTTTACTAAAAACTATTTCCGAAAACAATGTTTTCAAAATAATGTACAATATTTAATATTGTCCAATGGATTTAGCTTTAAGTTCCTCACCGTTGTGTTTTTCATGATACAGCCCCGTCCAACTGCTTTATTTTGTTTTGACTTTGGTCATTTTACTT
The DNA here is from genome assembly GCF_030504385.1 of Musca domestica. NCBI lineage: Eukaryota > Metazoa > Arthropoda > Insecta > Diptera > Muscidae > Musca > Musca domestica. Next base: position 2,265,948 of record NW_026712117.1, read on the forward strand.
TTCACAGTACTTCATTATACTAAACCATAAAAATCTATTGCCATTTACGATTTTTTCTCACAGTACTCAGATTTTTAAAAGCAACTTCGAAAACCGATAAGAACAATTTTGGAGATTATACGACCAGTCATTAACAAGGATTATTATTTGGTACAATAAACTTGTGGTCGGATGAGAAACTTGAATTTGCTACAATCTGAACCAACGAATTAAACTTTAATGAGCCTTTTAAATTTCTTAAAGGTGTAAAAGGTTTTAATGTTTTAAAAGTTCTGTGTAGTTAAGATTTACGAAACATTGACGATCGCATAACATAATTTTATGTTTACAATTCAGACAGCTGTAAGTTCCTATTTCAATTTCATTCCTTGCATATATCATAGTTGCAAAAACATATACATTATTATTGAAATATTTTAGATTATCGCACACAATTTATAGAGATTTTTCCATAAGCTGTAGCAATGGTCGGCAACTAATATAAACGAACATATGTGCACATCTGGTACACATAGCTTTGAGTGTTACTATTTCTATCATTAGAATGACTCAGAAAATGGTTTTTGGTGTTGATTTTTATACCCTACACCACATAGTGGTAAGGGTATTATGTCTTTGTGCATTTGTTTGTAACATGGAGAAGGAAACGAGATAGACCCATAGTTACTTTTGAGAACCTTCATAAAATCACTTTCTGAGTCGATTTATGCATGTCCGTCCGTCTGTCCGTCCGTCCGTCCGTCCGTCCGTCTGTCCATGTATTCTTGTGAACAAAATGCAGGTCGCATTTATTATCCGATTGAGATGAAATTTTCCAAACAATATTTTTTTGGCCCAAGGACGAACCCTATTGAAATTGGTGAGAATCGGATCAAATTTAGATATAGCTCCCATATATATCTTCATCCGATTTCGGGTTAAATGTGCACCAAATATCCACTATCAGTCCAAATTACCTGAATTTTGGCACACCCAACCGTGTTCGGACTAGAAGCAAGTATATCAAATTTGGAGAAAATCGGTTCAGATATAGCTATAGCTCCCATATATATCTTTCATCCGATTTGATCTTTAAGTCCCTCACATTCCTACTATGCACTCCACAACCGTGATATTTGGTACCAGGTATTAGATGGAGCACAGAAATAGCTGTTTTAAATTTTATCGAAATCGGTTCAGATTTGGATATAGCTTCCATATATATCTTCATCCGATTTCGGGTTCATTGGCCACCAAATGGCCAATATCAGCCCAAATGGCCCGAATTTTGGCACATGTGACCGAGATTAGCCTTAAAGCAAATACAACAAATTTGGAGAAAATCGGTTCAGAAACAGCTATAGCTCCCATATATATCTTTCATCCGATTTGGTGCTTAAGCCTCTCACATTCGTAATATGCACTCCACAAGAATGATATTTGGTACCAGATAAAAGATACAGCCCAGAAATAGCTGTTTGTAATTTTATCGAAATCGGTTCAGATTTGGATATAGCTCCCATATATATCTTCATCCGATTTCGGGTTAATTGTGCACCAAATGGCCGATATAAGTCCAAATGGACTGCATTTTAGTACATCGGTCCAAATTCAGCCTAGAAGCAAGTATATCCAATTATATATATGTTTCATCCGATTTAGTGTTTTAGTCCCTTACATTCGTAATATTCACTCCACAACCATGATATTTGGTACCAGGTATTAGATGGAGCACAGGAATAGCTGTTTTAAATTTTACCGAAATCGGTTCAGATTTGGATATAGCTCCCATATTTATCTTCATCCGATTTCGGGTGATTGACCACCAAATGGTCGTAATAGCATCAATTTTGGCAAATCCGACCGAAACCAGCTTAGAAGCAAGTACACCAATTTTAGTAAAAATCGGTTCAGATATAGCTATAGCTCCCATATATATCTTCATCCGATTTCGTGTTAATTGTGCATCAAATGGCCAAAATCAGCCCAAATGGCATGAATTTTCGTACATAAGACCGAATTCAGTCTAGAAGCTAATACGTCAAATTTGGAGAAACCCGGTTCAGAGATAGCTATAGTTCGTAAAATGCACGATAGAATTAGATAGATTTTGATTTTGTACCAAATATCTCATAGAGCTCTGAAATGCCCTGTATAAACCTTTTTACGAGAGCTCTACTAAATATGCATAGTGGTGTAGGGTATCATATAGTCGGCCCCGCCCGACTTTTGAGCTTTCCTTACTGGTTTATTGTTCAATAAGATTCATGTAAATGTTCGTCATGTCACACTAATGGACAAGATAAGAGTCATTAAAGGTTCATCAATGTTTTATCACTTCAAACGAAACAAAATCACAAAACGAATTAAGAGATTGAATAACAAGCATTACTTGTATCATGAAAGCATGGGTTTTGTATTAAGACCATTAAGAAGGATATGTAAGGCGAGGCGATACCCTACACCATTAGTCATATTTGGCAGTGCTATCGGTAACAAATATACCTTAGTAATGGTAATATGTACCAAGTATTCATAACAACTTTCATCGTTATTAAATATAAATTGAGTTTAAGTATTTTAGTCTGAATCGATTTTTACTAAATGAAAGAAGCTGTATATTTTTCTTGTTCCAAATATCATTGTTATAAAATGCATATTATGACTTTGGGGAGACATATCTGAATCGATTTGGTTCACTTTCGGTTACTTTTATTCTAGTGGGAATTAGATCTAAAATGCAAACTAATTGAACAAACGTAGATGTAAAGACCATTTCCTTCTCTAAACGATACAATAAGGGTAAAAATTAACTATGATATACTTAAATAGAAGAGATGCTAAATTTATAGCAAGTTAACCGAAATAAAAATAACAAAAACAACTTTAAATGTATGGAATTTTCATACATGTGGTCGACAAAAAAGTAAACTGTGGATATTTGTATACTCTAAACAACACTTTGGTCTGGAGAAAAGGAAGCGAGATAGACCCACAGTCCATTTAATAATCTGCATAATTTTTATTAATAATCTGCATAATTTTTGCCCAAGGAAGAAAAATTTTGAAATTGGAGGTAATCGGTGAAAATTTAGATATAGCTCCGATATATTCGTCCGATTTTCATTTTATTGAGTCCCAAATGTGTAATATTGTTGGCCGTAGAGCGGGACCGACAAAAAAAACAATATTTCAGGTAGATCACACCACCTATCAACATTTGGCTTTAGAGCAGTTATAGTTAGTCATAGAGTGCATGATATCACTTGGAGAAGGATTATATAATATAATTGTTGTGGAATGTATATTACGAATGTGGGGGACTTAAACACCAAATCAGATGAAACATATATATGGGAGCTATAGCCATATCTTAACCTATTTTCACCAAATTTAATGTAATTGCTTCTAGACTGAAAAAATACTTTTGTCAAATTTTATCGAAATCGGTTCAGATTTGGATATGGGTCTCCATACATCTTTACTCGATTTCAAGTTTATTGTGCACCAAATGTCTTAAATTAACCCGAATTAAACGGATTCTTGCACATAAAATGGATTTAAGCGTAGAAGAAGGTGTATCAAATTTGGTGAAAATCGGTTGAGATATATCCATAGGTCACATATATATGTATTTTGTATTTAAGTCCCTCACACCTGTATAATACTCTCCACAACAACGATATTTGGTGCCAGCTATTAAAAACAGTACAGAAATGGCTCTGCTAAATTTTATAAGCATCGGTTTAGATTTAGGTGAAGTACCATGTATATCTTCATCTTATTTCATGTTTATTGTGCTTAAAAAGCGTAATATCAGTTCAGTTATCAATATCGTTTCAGGCACAACACTTTGGATCAATATTTACGGAACTTACGTATTTTATTATTATTTTACATAAAATTTAATTTGTTATCAATTAATTTTAAAGATTATTTCGAACTCATGGCAGGATATGTATCCATACGAGTCGTCAATCTTGCTTCGAGAGGGAGAGACAATATTGAGCTAGAATTAGGATATTATACCTTCAGCCTTATGGCTACATAGGGTATACATGTTTTATACCCTGGGTCTTTTTGGGCGGAATTTGCTTCAGGGCAGAAATCGGATATGGATCCTGATATAATCAGTAGAAGTATTTGTATGTAAGTATATTGAATTTTTTTCACAAACTCCATGACTCAATTTATTAGCTAAATATTGTTACAACTTCTTCAAAAACGTTGGGCTTGTTCACCGACATAGATTCTTAGAGTTGTTACAAGTTAACATGGCAGACGGGTGAACAAATACAAAATTTAGATCGACTCAGCTCGTCGAGATATGATGATTACGGTTGTTACAATTCATTGTCCCAATCAATTTTATTATACTCCCACAACTAGTGCTATAGGGTAAAAAATTGAAAAATCTGAAACGTATTTAAAACGCCCGCAGCATTAGCTTCCTGCGTAGCTACATGCTGAAAAATTTTAAGACTGAATTGAATTTTTTTAATACTTAACAGTTTTCTGTTTTACCACAATATTTTATTTTCTTTTATTACCTTATCATTTAAAATCACTAATGAAAAACTTTAAAAAATTCTCACAATACTAAGATTTGCAACACAGATTTCAAAAACGTTGTTTTTATAAAAACAACAATAAAGGGATAAAGCCTGGCCATTTTGCAACAACAAAATACTACGGTATCACGAACAAACAAGCCACACTGTTCTGAAAACGTAAACAACTTTAGAAATTCTACTAGCGGCCATTGAAAAGCACTGTTTGGTACAATTACAGCTTGTGTTCGGATGATAAGTTGGTATTTGCTATAGTCAAGGTACGAATAAGACTTTAACAATCATTAACACAACGAGAGCAAATATTTAAAAAACTAAAAATTTAAAACAACAGTTAAATGATTTTATTTTGGAATTGCAATAACCAAGTCATTGTCAGAAAAAAATGATCATTTGATTGAAATATTTAAATGGATTATATACCTTTCTATTGAGATTATCACATTTGTTGTCGGTGTCCGACCAATTACTGAAACTAAAATCTGTATGTGTTAATATTTAATGCATATTTTTTGTCTTCTGCTACTTTTGCCATCATGTTTAATCATTACATTGTTGTTTTTTGTTGATGTGCTTCAATGTTCAATCATATATGTATGTGTAAATGACAATCATGTCCATATGACAAGCAATCGACATGTTATGGGCCATTTTCAAGTTTCACCAAGTTAAGATATCTTCAAATTTAACAAAAATTGTCCAACTAATGGCGGGTTTACATAAAAAATATAAATCTGAAGTACAAAGCAGTTAAACAAGCGTTCAATATTGGTAATCAATGAATGTGAAATGAAAATGACAATGAACAAATGTATATTGCGTATTTAACTATATAAGTACATTTCTCATTATAAATGTATGACGCTCATCGTAGGAAATATTTGATTCAACTATAGTTTTATTGAATTTTTATGTCCCAAATGTAATTCATAGCCAAATATTCATCACATTCTGGAAAGTTTCTCAAACCCATAACAAAAATCTGAAAATAAAAACATGTCTAGGGTGCATAAGTATATTTCGTTGTGAATAATTTTACCTGGAAGTTGTTATGAATTGCCTTTTTTCATTGATTCATATTTACATCGTTTGCCTATTTTTGTATGCTGTTGACAATATAACGTGGCTTCTATCATCTATAGACCTCTTTGTTTGTTTTTCAAAGGTACTCATTTTGTTCTCTTTGCACATCATTTCGGATAATCTTGAAGCAAACTTTTTAGGAGTGAAACGTATACTGGCGTCTAATTTGGCAATTGGAAAACATAAAAAACTTTTCTCATGTATTTAAACAGGAATATGCAAAGTTTAAAGTATAAGGTTAATATTACATTGCTAGAATTTTGTAAGATTTGTTATTAATGTGGTTTGTGTGATTTCTTAGCGGCTTATATAGATAAGAGATGTAAATGTTTTTTCTTCAAAACAACGCCAGAGTGCTAATAATAACTGTTTACATAAACTGGAACCTTATTAAAAATTATATATAACAAATAAGAACAGTAGAAGTAGAAAAGTATCATCCCATTTCTTAGAAGGTTGGTTGAAGGCTAGAAAATCTATTTTTTTTATTCCCAATTTCAAACATTCAAATAATTCACCCATATTACATGAGTGTTTCTATAAGGGGGTTTCTACCAACAAATACTACTTAATTTTTAAGATACGATTTTTTGTCCTTAATGAAAGCGTAGTAAATTAAAATATTCAAAAATTCAATAAAAAATGGTTTATCCTTATATAGGGACTGTGTAAGATAATTATATTGGATTGGGAAATGAGTGATTACATATAAATAGTTCCCTAAACTAATTATTTCCCTGGACTCCAGTCGTTTTATATAAAGAAATCGGTGTTTGAGTGATGTGCACATATAAAATCACACATACGTTTAGGAACATCAAACTGTAAATCTTTCACCCACACCGGGGACTTATATAAGGAACAAGTTCGTTCGATCGAACTGGATTGCCACCACTCCACAGTGGTCGAGGACGTATGGGAACAGCGGCCAAAAAAAAACTTTCAGTGCAGATATCAATATGAATCTTTGGTTATGGTACCTTGACGGGATGAAAATAAAAAATGTGACAAAATGGATATGGTCGGTGCATGTTACAACGTACCTCCCGAATAAGAGTTATTTGTCCGATTTTTGCCACATTTACACTCCAGATTGTTCAGTTATTTGACATTTTACATTCTAAAGAGTTAAAGGATAATCTTACGGAAAATTAGTTGAAACGGTCCGCCTTCAGGTAGAGTCCCCTGTAAAGGTACCTCCAAAAAAAGAAGTATTTTTTATACAAATCATGTCCAAATTTTGTTATTTTCACATTTTCACAATTCAATATAAAATTAAATCAAAATTATTTAGGGATATTTATAATTTCTTTTATTTTTGGTAACGTTTGCTTTCCGTTATAAAAGGGTCAGAGCTCAGAAGAAGATGGTTAATAAGAGCTGTATTTGTTGAAACACGAGAATTTTTTCGAGTATGATTTAGACGAAACTTTTTTATATATTTGTTTCTAGACTCCGTGGCCTCCTCCGATAGTTCACCAATCGATACCATGGCATATATTATGATGTCGGGTGCATTATTAACCTCAACTCTCAATTACATCCTTATCAATCCCTATTCTCTCCGCAGATAAGCTCAGAACACGCACATCTTCTATATTATACACAACTACTAAACACACAAATGACTGCACTAAAAATAAGTCAATACCTTACTTTTCAATAATAATGCTAAGATTTGTCATTTTGAAATGTATTTAATTTTATAATGCAGTTCTATTTTCACCCCACTTTTACACTGATCCCACTGAAAAAAGCAACTAAATACATTTTCTCTTATTTTATGCTATTCTCGAAGTGGCCAATGGCCAATGGCAGCGACCACTGTGCACTCTAATTGCTACGATCCCCACACTGAATTCAGTCGAATGTGCCAAAATCTATTGCATTCAGACTTATATTGACCATTTGATACACAATAAACTTAAAATCGGACAGGGATATCTATGGAACCTATATACAAATCTGAACCGATCTCGACATAATTTGGTAAATTTTTTTTCTGAGCTGTATTTGACATATTTCCCCGAATATCTTTGTTATGGAGTGCATTTTATGGCTGTGGGAGACTGAAATAAAAATCTGACGAAAGTGATTCTATGCAGATCATCAAAAGGAACTATGGGTCTATCGCGCTTCATTCCCTATGTTACAAACAAATACACAAAGACCACAATGTGGTGTAGATATAAAAATGTTCGCTGTTGAATGAACATTTTGGAAGTTTCACACAATAACAACGATCTATTTCCCACGCTAAATGTTATCAGCTGACAACAGACACAGATGACTTCTGCCCTATCCTAAAACCTTAACCCGAACAATATTACTCTTCGATAGCTCTGTAAATGTGACCAATAAAATTACTGCAAAATCAGGGAGAATCCGATTTTTATAACATCTATAGGACATCGTGGGTTTTGAACCAATATTTCGATAACTTACAAAATTACAAATAAAAACCAACACATAGTGTTGGTTATTATTTGTTACAACCTGTTGGTATTTATTGTTACAACCTGTTATACTACGGTTATATTCAATTCAAGCCATATTTACTCACGTTTTCGGTTTTTATCATCTCAATTTTTAATATCGTCATTTTGGTATTTGAGAGATTCCAACTCTACAATTTATCAATCCAGATACTGTATATTTCGTAGCGCACAGACTTGTATTACTTCATACATGTCTGTCTTCACTTTCATCTATACCGTTAATGTTACCCAACGAAGTGAAACTGAAAGTCCATTCATAAGAATCTGTCAAACAACCCAAACCAATGAACCAAATATTTTCCAAAACAAAATGAATGCCGCCACAAAATAACCTGTTGAGAGGAGAATAACATTTTATTTTAAAAGAGAACTTCTTTTTTCGAAGAGGGGAATATTGTTATTGGCTTTCTCATTGTCTATGCCTAGGTGAGCGATATGTGCCGGTTGTGGCGGTTGCTGTTAAAGATTGACTGCAACTAACAGTTTCGTTAAAAGAGTCATGTTATTTGCTATAAAATATAGATGTTATTGTCATTTATCTCAGCAAATATCCTTTATCCGCATATTTATACTATTTGCTCTACAATTGTATGTTTTTAACAAATTTTCAGAAAAGGTCTGCTTGCGAAAAGGTATGCTAAGTCGACTTAAAAGTCTGAACATATTGCTGGACCTTATAAAAAAGAGTAGTGAAATAACTGGATGACGGACAAAGAATCATTGCCCAGAAAATTAAATACTTTGTATTGGACAAACTAAATGAGCTAAAATTCTGAAATTTGGAATGAGAGTCACTGATGGAGGGCAGGATAAATGTACCAAAGGATATTTGGAAATTCGAACTTTAACGTTACTAAAAATCCAAAAATGATATTAAACCTGTAAATTGAACCAGATGGTATTATGTGAACGGATAGAGCTAAAAATTTTAAATTTGGTATAAGAATCAAGGTTGAGGAGTAAGTCTCTGAACTCTACTAAATGGTACTAAATTTGGAACTGAACTGAAATTTTTGACTGGGGTCCCTGCTGGTAGTAGGTGTGTGATAAAGTGATGGTTTGAAAAATGCGCACCTCAAGTGCACGAAAAGTACTAAATATTACTATATTTGGCACAATTTGGTATTGGGTGAAGAGATGATGCTCTGAAATTTGAAATGAGGGTCGCTGTTTATGTGTAGCCTGGACATATGGATTTGGTTTCGGAAATGTATTTTAAGGTGCGGAAGGAGTTGGAATTTCTAAGTTTTGTTATTGGGATTCCTATTGATGGTAGGTTTGAGAATTAATGTTGTTTTGGAAATGTGTTAGATTTGTTTAATTCTTTGGTTCCTCTTCTATTGAGCTTACGATCTCGTCACTTGGGTAAAAAAATGTTTTTTGTCATAGAAGTTATTTTTAAAATAACTTCTGGGGAGAATATCCCAGACAAAAAACAAGGGAACTGCTGAGGATTGGTGGCTCTTTCCGAAACCTAGGTATTCCCTGCCTTACCATTACCATCGTTCTCCACTAATAAACAAACGTTGTTTTTATAAAAACAACAATAAAGGGATAAAGCCTGACCATTTTGTAACAACATGTGTACGAAATATACTAAATGATACTAAATCTGATACAATTTGTTATTGGGTGAACAGATATTGCTTGCAGTTAGAAATTTTGTATTAGGGTCGCTGTTCATGTGTAGCCTGGACATATGGAGGCTGTTTCGGAAATGTGTACTTTAATAGTACGCAAAAGTACAGAATGGTCCTGTATTTGGCATTGACACATGAATAGAGCTGAAATCCTCAAATTTGATATTGAGGTCTCTGTTGGTGTCTAGGATTGAAATGTGGAACGATTTTGCAATTGAGTACTTAATTTATACGAAAAGTACTAAATGTTACTTAATTTGGTGTTGAGTGGTCTTTACTAATACGTTCTCTATTTCTTTGAAAATTACAAAATGGTTCTAATTTTCATTAACTGTTACTGTCTAGGATGGAGAGATGTAGATTGTTTTGGATTTGCTACTAAATATTACCAAATTTGGTATGAGGTGAAGGGATAAAGCAAAAATTCTGTTGGATTTACATATTGAGACTTTGAAATAAAAATGGATGTAGGTCCATTGTGCCATGGTTTTATTAATCGTAAAAGATAAACATTTTCCCATCACTCTTTCCAGAAAATATGAATAATATGTAAAAATAAACTGAACCAATTTTGAATTTTGATTTCTAATTGGGGGCTTGGAGTAAATTCCAAGGTATGCATAATTCCCTATTATTGCTGTACTTTATCTACATTTTGTTTTTCCACTTGGAGGATTGCTTTTTACTATTAGACATCGAAAACTAAATTCTTCTACTGAATTAGAGAAACTGAATTCGAATTACTTTTTTCCCGTTTCAAGATTTACAATTACACTTCGGTCTGTTCGATTCATATTAATATTGCCTGACAGCCCAGCTCAATTTTAAACAATTTTGATTTAATTTGTTGTAAATGTTGTTGCTGATCAAATTTTCGAGGGCTCTCCTCGCATATTTTCTATTAAAATATATATATATTTTTTATACCCTACACCACATAGTGGTAAGGGTATTATGTCTTTGTGCATTTGTTTGTAACATGGAGAAGGAAACGAGATAGACCCATAGTTACTTTTGAGAACCTTCATAGAATCACTTTCTGAGTCGATTTATGCATGTCAGTCCGTCTGTCCGTCCGTCCGTCCGTCCGTCCGTCCGTCTGTCCATGTATTCTTGTGAACAAAATGCAGGTCGCATTTATTATCCGATTGAGATGAAATTTTCCAAACAATATTTTTTTGGCCCAAGGACGAACCCTATTGAAATTGGTGAGAATCGGATCAAATTTAGATATAGCTCCCATATATATCTTCATCCCATTTCGGGTTAAATGTGCACCAAATGTCCACTATCAGTCCAAATTACCTGAATTTTGGCACACCCAACCGAGTTCGGCCTAGAAGCAAGTATATCAAATTTGGAGAAAATCGGTTCAGATATAGCTATAGCTCCCATATATATCTTTCATCCGATTTGATCTTTAAGTCCCTCACATTCCTACTATGCACTCCACAACCGTGATATTTGGTACCAGGTATTAGATGGAGCACAGAAATAGCTGTTTTAAATTTTATCGAAATCGGTTCAGATTTGGATATAGCTCCCATATATATCTTCATCCGATTTCGGGTTAATTGACCACCAAATGGCCAATATCAGCCCAAATGGCCCGAATTTTGGCACATGTGGCTGAGATTAACCTTAAAGCAAACACAACAAATTTGGAGAAAATCGGTTCAGAAACAGCTATAGCTCCCATATATATCTTCATCCCATTTCGGGTTAAATGTGCACCAAATGTCCACTATCAGTCCAAATTACCTGAATTTTGGCACACCCAACCGAGTTCGGCCTAGAAGCAAGTATATCAAATTTGGAGAAAATCGGTTCAGATATAGCTATAGCTCCCATATATATCTTTCATCCGATTTGATCTTTAAGTCCCTCACATTCCTACTATGCACTCCACAACCGTGATATTTGGTACCAGGTATTAGATGGAGCACAGAAATAGCTGTTTTAAATTTTATCGAAATCGGTTCAGATTTGGATATAGCTCCCATATATATCTTCATCCGATTTCGGGTTAATTGACCACCAAATGGCCAATATCAGCCCAAATGGCCCGAATTTTGGCACATGTGGCTGAGATTAACCTTAAAGCAAACACAACAAATTTGGAGAAAATCGGTTCAGAAACAGCTATAGCTCCCATATATATCTTCATCCGATTTCGGGTTAAATGTGCACCAAATGTCCACTATCAGTCCAAATTACCTGAATTTTGGCACACCCAACCGAGTTCGGCCTAGAAGCAAGTATATCAAATTTGGAGAAAATCGGTTCAGATATAGCTATAGTTCGTAAAATGCACGATAGAATTAGATAGATTTTGATTTTGTACCAAATATCTCATAGAGCTCTGAAATGCCATGTATAAACCTTTTTACGAGAGTTCTACTAAATATGCATAGTGGTGTAGGGTATCATATAGTCGGCCCAGCCCGACTTTTGAGCTTTCCTTACTGGTTTAATATTCCAAAAGTACATTTTTTAACAAATGTTGTCATTCATATTTTCTCCCATTCCTTGAAGGGTGAATTCAGTTTGTCACTCCATTTCTCAAAATTACAATGCATTATTTTATGTAGAGCCTTGAAATCTGGCATAAAATATTACATATTTTTGGGCATTAAAAAAGCTACAAAATTCACTAAACGGTTTGCACCGTAATTTTGGGTCCTAGGTAGATGACAAATCTGTCTAATTGTTTTGTTTCGTGAAAGTTCACCTTAATCTCAAAAAGCTCTTCGGCATATGGTGTGTGCCTGGTGATGAAACTCCAAATCAAACAGAAATCGCTATGTGGGAAATAAAACCACCAAATCCTTGAATATTATTATTTAACATTAAAAGTAACCGTAGTAAATGGTGGTCTTATGACGAGAGTTGGGTGTACCGGATATGGAGGCTGTAGAAACATTGTGAAATTAATCCGGTCAATGCCTTTAAAGATTAAATGTATACAAAGCGATCGAATCTACATGTCGAATGTTTTCATTGACATCTTAAAATTGCAGTTGAAATTCTGAAATAACATGTCAAAACCTGGAACTGAATACTTTGCTATGAAAATATATAAGGAAAAAATTACTTCCTTTATAAAATTGTTCATTTCATACTTTACAGGTGGAGGGTACCTTAAAAAGGAGGGTATATTAACTTTGTCATTCCGTTTGTAACATCCTTAAATATTCGTCGTAGACCCCATAAAGTATATATATTCATAATCAGCATAAAATTCTAAGTCGATTTAACGATGTACGTCTCTCTCTGTCTGACTGTCTGTCTGTTGAAATCACGATACAGCCCATATTATTTGACGTAGAGTGTCAAAATCTAGCAGAACAATTTGAATTGTGTCTAGGATGTTTGGAATTGAAAATGAGATATATCGGTCCACGTTTTTATATCGTCTCCATGTAACGGTACCTCCCGATATTCGGTATTTTGATGATTTTTGCCTCATCTTTTTCACGGATTTGTTCTAGCTCCGGTGGCAAAACATTGTAGGTATAGGTCCACGATTTCGTATAGCCTTCATATAACGGTACCTCCCGATATTCGGTATTTTGATGGTTTTTGCCAAAATTGTGTCCACTGATTTGTCTGAAAATTGATATTTGTTGGTTATAATGGGTCGTAGTTCGTGTGGCGAAACATTGTATGTATAGGTCCACGTTTTTGCATAGGCACATTTCCCCATGAATATGTCTAAAAATTGGTATTTGTGGGTCATAATGGGTTCTAATGTTTCCTTTACCCTAAGGTGGAGGGTATTAAAAGTTTGGCTTAATGTTTTTTTACTTGTTCATTTTCCATTTTCATACAACAAGAATTTAGGCCCAAGAGCTTACTTTGAAATTCAGATTTTCCATATATTATTTTTATAAAATAACATTTTTAGCCGATATTTTTAACAATTTTTCTTTAACAATTTAATGATGTTTTGAAACATGATAGACATGCCTTTATAACAAAAATTCAATCAATTCCAAAGACTTCAATCAGCTGTATCGAACGTATCAGCTGGCCTTGAACGTAGCAAAAAATTTGTTTACCATTCAATGAATAACCGTTCATTAAATGACTGTCCTTAAGAAATTTCGATGCTTTCCATTGACTTTGCAAACAAAAACTTAGCAAAGTTCAATGAACTTCCGAAAAAAGTACTATATAACTTTGACAATAAAACAGAGATTGTTTAAATTTCTTTTGATAACATTTTGCCTTGGGGAAAAGGCAGACTTTGAAATTCCTTTTTATGCTATGCTCTGCTTTGTACTACAGCTTTAAAATGTTATGTTTGACATATCTTCGTTGTCCCTTTTAAATATCCAACACATATTGTACAAAAGATGGAAACATAAAAGTTTTCGAAAAAAAGGTGCTGAATTCAAAAAAGGAACACAGTGTTAAGAAAGGTCGAACCGAGCGCTTTAAAAACTCCACCATGGGATAATTTAAATAGTGAAATTTAGAGTTTCAAAGGCTGTAAAAATATCGGCTATATCCAAAATAACAAATAATAGTATATTCAGTTAAAACATGAGGGCGGGACCTCCAAAATACCATTCCCTGTCTCCTCATTAGTATCTGTCTTCAAATTTATTCAATTTAACAAAATTGTGTCATTTCTGAGATTATATGTGAACAATTTTAAGTATAATTTTTTAACATTAATTTCTTTTTATCCCTATAATTCCTTATAACTTATCCTTTGTAATATAGCGGTATTCCAATCATCGGTTAACTAAAATTTCACTTCATTTCTTTTATTTATTAATTTACTTTTTTTGTTATTTCTGAGCTTTTTGGATCTTATTGATTATTTTTTGAAACATCCTCTTTCAAACATAACAACAAATATTCAACAAACCTCAACTTTCTAAAATGCTTGTAAATGCCCACAAACGGGAACGTACTTTCTGATAATTGGATTATAAGCTTATGTGCCCCTTCACTTTTTATTAAGTTATTATTATGACCAGCCTCCCAGAATGTAATGGCTTTTACTTAACGTAGGGCTCATCTAATAATAGCGGCTAATTGATAAAATAAAGAAAATGTAGTCTTTCATGATAAAAATGTTGTATATGGTTAGGAATATGGGAGCTATAGCTATATCTGATCCGATTTCGATCAAATTTGGCATACTTATGCAGGCCTAATTTGGTTGTATGTGAAAATTCCATACTATTCGGGCTGATATTACACGTATGGTACACAATAAAAGCCAAATCGGACGAAGATATATATGGGAGCTATATCTTAGTTTTGACCGATTATCTCCAATTTGGTCCTTGGGCCAAGCAAATGATCTGTGCAAATTTTCATCTGGATCGGGCAATAAATGCGACCTGTACTTTGTTTACAAAAATAAATGGACAGACGGACGGACATGTATAAATCGTCTCAGAATGTGATTCTATGCAGATCATCAAAAGGAACTATCTTGTTTCCTATTGCCTGTTACAAACAAATGCACAAAGACATAATACCCTGACCGCCTTGTGGTGTAGGGTATAAAAACATTACAGTATTACAACTAATCTATATCTGTAGCAATTAAAAATAAATAATTATCAGTTTTGTTTTTTTTTTTAATTATTGATAAAGAATTATTATTATTATTTGAACCTTATTGTTTTGAATTGCAGTATATTATTGATTAATAAAAATATAATTATAAAAATTCTGTGAAGATCTTAAAAACATCGAAAGTAGCCATACATTAGGGTCTATTCGACGACGTGGAACTGCATATGCAACTTTTGTATTAAGCAATTACAATATTCGAATGCGAAACTTGAAAAAATCTGTTTATAATGCAGCTATAATCATCAAAATACCTAATATAAAGAGGCACCATGGGGGTTCTAAAACGTGGACCTACATGGCCCATTTTCTGTCTTACGCTGTAGTATCCATTACGAACTTCCAATACACAATTTGAAATAATTCCGGTAAATAATGTCGCTAAAATCATCAAAATACCGAATATCGGGAGGCCCATTTTCAATACCAAAAGTCCTGCAGACATAATACACATTTAGGTAAATTTTATAAACTTACTTGATTTCGTTCGGAAGATAGAGTGATCCATAGCCGGACGGACGGACATTGCTAAATCGACATAAAATTTTATTCTGATCAAGAATATATATTGTGTGTGAATTGTGGGGTCTAAAATGTATATTTTGATGTGTTACAAACGGAATGACAAACTTAATATACCCTCCATACTATGGTGGAGAGTATAAAAACACACCATACAGGTTTAAGAATTATTATTAAAAACGTGTCGCTCTTATTGAGACATCGGAACTTAATTTAAATATATTATTTCCTGACGTTCATGATCTATTTATTTAGTTATTTTCCAATCCTATCAATAAATGAAGTATATTCTCTCTCCATGACATCTTTCGATAATATAGATAGGAGATACTTAATTGCCACGAACATGATTGTACAATCATGCTCTCGTAACTCTTTAAAAAGTGTGACATATCTATATACTGACATACATGCATACTTAGCTGATGAGACAATTTTAAATGGTGTCAATGTAATTATTATGCCTGAATGGTTTCAATTACCCAGAGACATGATGACACGGAAACATGTGCATTATGTAAATGTAATTAAACCTTACACACAGTAAAAATAATTTGAAAAAGTAGGAAAAACATGAAAACAAAATGAAAATCGTATTTAAAACGAAAGGTGATTGATTAACTGAAAGAATGACTCATCAACAACAAGGGGAAACATTATAACCTACAATATTAAAATTTTGCATGACATTCTTCCTTTATTCGAACAGATAAGATAAGGAAATTCATACTATTAGGGTGCAAAGGTAATTGAAAGTACACTCTTGTATAAAATAGAAATTCGCCCTCTAAGAATATGAAAAGTATAAACAAGGTAAGATTTTCGAAAATGGTTTTAGTTTTGAGACAGATCCTGCCTAGAACATTAAAATAATTCCTTCTAATAAAAGCACAGAAAATCGGTTCAGATATAGCTATAGTTCGTAAAATGCACGATAGAATTAGATAGATTTTGATTTTGTACCAAATATCTCATAGAGCTCTGAAATGCCATGTATAAACCTTTTTACGAGAGTTCTACTAAATATGCATAGTGGTGTAGGGTATCATATAGTCGGCCCAGCCCGACTTTTGAGCTTTCCTTACTGGTTTAATATTCCAAAAGTACATTTTTTAACAAATGTTGTCATTCATATTTTCTCCCATTCCTTGAAGGGTGAATTCAGTTTGTCACTCCATTTCTCAAAATTACAATGCATTATTTTATGTAGAGCCTTGAAATCTGGCATAAAATATTACATATTTTTGGGCATTAAAAAAAGCTACAAAATTCACTAAACGGTTTGCACCGTAATTTTGGGTCCTAGGTAGATGACAAATCTGTCTAATTGTTTTGTTTCGTGAAAGTTCACCTTAATCTCAAAAAGCTCTTCGGCATATGGTGTGTGCCTGGTGATGAAACTCCAAATCAAACAGAAATCGCTATGTGGGAAATAAAACCACCAAATCCTTGAATATTATTATTTAACATTAAAAGTAACCGTAGTAAATGGTGGTCTTATGACGAGAGTTTGGGTGTACCGGATATGGAGGCTGTAGAAACATTGTGAAATTAATCCGGTCAATGCCTTTAAAGATTAAATGTATACAAAGCGATCGAATCTACATGTCGAATGTTTTCATTGACATCTTAAAATTGCAGTTGAAATTCTGAAATAACATGTCAAAACCTGGAACTGAATACTTTGCTATGAAAATATATAAGGAAAAAATTACTTCCTTTATAAAATTGTTCATTTCATACTTTACAGGTGGAGGGTACCTTAAAAAGGAGGGTATATTAACTTTGTCATTCCGTTTGTAACATCCTTAAATATTCGTCGTAGACCCCATAAAGTATATATATTCATAATCAGCATAAAATTCTAAGTCGATTTAACGATGTACGTCTCTCTCTGTCTGACTGTCTGTCTGTTGAAATCACGATACAGCCCATATTATTTGACGTAGAGTGTCAAAATCTAGCAGAACAATTTGAATTGTGTCTAGGATGTTTGGAATTGAAAATGAGATATATCGGTCCACGTTTTTATATCGTCTCCATGTAACGGTACCTCCCGATATTCGGTATTTTGATGATTTTTGCCTCATCTTTTTCACGGATTTGTTCTAGCTCCGGTGGCAAAACATTGTAGGTATAGGTCCACGATTTCGTATAGCCTTCATATAACGGTACCTCCCGATATTCGGTATTTTGATGGTTTTTGCCAAAATTGTGTCCACTGATTTGTCTGAAAATTGATATTTGTTGGTTATAATGGGTCGTAGTTCGTGTGGCGAAACATTGTATGTATAGGTCCACGTTTTTGCATAGGCACATTTCCCCATGAATATGTCTAAAAATTGGTATTTGTGGGTCATAATGGGTTCTAATGTTTCCTTTACCCTAAGGTGGAGGGTATTAAAAGTTTGGCTTAATGTTTTTTTACTTGTTCATTTTCCATTTTCATACAACAAGAATTTAGGCCCAAGAGCTTACTTTGAAATTCAGATTTTCCATATATTATTTTTATAAAATAACATTTTTAGCCGATATTTTTTAACAATTTTTCTTTAACAATTTAATGATGTTTTGAAACATGATAGACATGCCTTTATAACAAAAATTCAATCAATTCCAAAGACTTCAATCAGCTGTATCGAACGTATCAGCTGGCCTTGAACGTAGCAAAAAATTTGTTTACCATTCAATGAATAACCGTTCATTAAATGACTGTCCTTAAGAAATTTCGATGCTTTCCATTGACTTTGCAAACAAAAACTTAGCAAAGTTCAATGAACTTCCGAAAAAAGTACTATATAACTTTGACAATAAAACAGAGATTGTTTAAATTTCTTTTGATAACATTTTGCCTTGGGGAAAAGGCAGACTTTGAAATTCCTTTTTATGCTATGCTCTGCTTTGTACTACAGCTTTAAAATGTTATGTTTGACATATCTTCGTTGTCCCTTTTAAATATCCAACACATATTGTACAAAAGATGGAAACATAAAAGTTTTCGAAAAAAAGGTGCTGAATTCAAAAAAGGAACACAGTGTTAAGAAAGGTCGAACCGAGCGCTTTAAAAACTCCACCATGGGATAATTTAAATAGTGAAATTTAGAGTTTCAAAGGCTGTAAAAATATCGGCTATATCCAAAATAACAAATAATAGTATATTCAGTTAAAACATGAGGGCGGGACCTCCAAAATACCATTCCCTGTCTCCTCATTAGTATCTGTCTTCAAATTTATTCAATTTAACAAAATTGTGTCATTTCTGAGATTATATGTGAACAATTTTAAGTATAATTTTTTAACATTAATTTCTTTTTATCCCTATAATTCCTTATAACTTATCCTTTGTAATATAGCGGTATTCCAATCATCGGTTAACTAAAATTTCACTTCATTTCTTTTATTTATTAATTTACTTTTTTTGTTATTTCTGAGCTTTTTGGATCTTATTGATTATTTTTTGAAACATCCTCTTTCAAACATAACAACAAATATTCAACAAACCTCAACTTTCTAAAATGCTTGTAAATGCCCACAAAACGGGAACGTACTTTCTGATAATTGGATTATAAGCTTATGTGCCCCTTCACTTTTTATTAAGTTATTATTATGACCAGCCTCCCAGAATGTAATGGCTTTTACTTAACGTAGGGCTCATCTAATAATAGCGGCTAATTGATAAAATAAAGAAAATGTAGTCTTTCATGATAAAAATGTTGTATATGGTTAGGAATATGGGAGCTATAGCTATATCTGATCCGATTTCGATCAAATTTGGCATACTTATGCAGGCCTAATTTGGTTGTATGTGAAAATTCCATACTATTCGGGCTGATATTACACGTATGGTACACAATAAAAGCCAAATCGGACGAAGATATATATGGGAGCTATATCTTAGTTTTGACCGATTATCTCCAATTTGGTCCTTGGGCCAAGCAAATGATCTGTGCAAATTTTCATCTGGATCGGGCAATAAATGCGACCTGTACTTTGTTTACAAAAATAAATGGACAGACGGACGGACATGTATAAATCGTCTCAGAATGTGATTCTATGCAGATCATCAAAAGGAACTATCTTGTTTCCTTTTGCCTGTTACAAACAAATGCACAAAGACATAATACCCTGACCGCCTTGTGGTGTAGGGTATAAAAACATTACAGTATTACAACTAATCTATATCTGTAGCAATTAAAAATAAATAATTATCAGTTTTGTTTTTTTTTTTAATTATTGATAAAGAATTATTATTATTATTTGAACCTTATTGTTTTGAATTGCAGTATATTATTGATTAATAAAATATAATTATAAAAATTCTGTGAAGATCTTAAAAACATCGAAAGTAGCCATACATTAGGGTCTATTCGACGACGTGGAACTGCATATGCAACTTTTGTATTAAGCAATTACAATATTCGAATGCGAAACTTGAAAAAATCTGTTTATAATGCAGCTATAATCATCAAAATACCTAATATAAAGAGGCACCATGGGGGTTCTAAAACGTGGACCTACATGGCCCATTTTCTGTCTTACGCTGTAGTATCCATTACGAACTTCCAATACACAATTTGAAATAATTCCGGTAAATAATGTCGCTAAAATCATCAAAATACCGAATATCGGGAGGCCCATTTTCAATACCAAAAGTCCTGCAGACATAATACACATTTAGGTAAATTTTTATAAACTTACTTGATTTCGTTCGGAAGATAGAGTGATCCATAGCCGGACGGACGGACATTGCTAAATCGACATAAAATTTTATTCTGATCAAGAATATATATTGTGTGTGAATTGTGGGGTCTAAAATGTATATTTTGATGTGTTACAAACGGAATGACAAACTTAATATACCCTCCATACTATGGTGGAGAGTATAAAAACACACCATACAGGTTTAAGAATTATTATTAAAAACGTGTCGCTCTTATTGAGACATCGGAACTTAATTTAAATATATTATTTCCTGACGTTCATGATCTATTTATTTAGTTATTTTCCAATCCTATCAATAAATGAAGTATATTCTCTCTCCATGACATCTTTCGATAATATAGATAGGAGATACTTAATTGCCACGAACATGATTGTACAATCATGCTCTCGTAACTCTTTAAAAAGTGTGACATATCTATATACTGACATACATGCATACTTAGCTGATGAGACAATTTTAAATGGTGTCAATGTAATTATTATGCCTGAATGGTTTCAATTACCCAGAGACATGATGACACGGAAACATGTGCATTATGTAAATGTAATTAAACCTTACACACAGTAAAATAATTTGAAAAAGTAGGAAAAACATGAAAACAAAATGAAAATCGTATTTAAAACGAAAGGTGATTGATTAACTGAAAGAATGACTCATCAACAACAAGGGGAAACATTATAACCTACAATATTAAAATTTTGCATGACATTCTTCCTTTATTCGAACAGATAAGATAAGGAAATTCATACTATTAGGGTGCAAAGGTAATTGAAAGTACACTCTTGTATAAAATAGAAATTCGCCCTCTAAGAATATGAAAAGTATAAACAAGGTAAGATTTTCGAAAATGGTTTTAGTTTTGAGACAGATCCTGCCTAGAACATTAAAATAATTCCTTCTAATAAAAGCACAGAAAATCGGTTCAGATATAGCTATAGTTCGTAAAATGCACGATAGAATTAGATAGATTTTGATTTTGTACCAAATATCTCATAGAGCTCTGAAATGCCATGTATAAACCTTTTTACGAGAGTTCTACTAAATATGCATAGTGGTGTAGGGTATCATATAGTCGGCCCAGCCCGACTTTTGAGCTTTCCTTACTGGTTTAATATTCCAAAAGTACATTTTTTAACAAATGTTGTCATTCATATTTTCTCCCATTCCTTGAAGGGTGAATTCAGTTTGTCACTCCATTTCTCAAAATTACAATGCATTATTTTATGTAGAGCCTTGAAATCTGGCATAAAATATTACATATTTTTGGGCATTAAAAAAAGCTACAAAATTCACTAAACGGTTTGCACCGTAATTTTGGGTCCTAGGTAGATGACAAATCTGTCTAATTGTTTTGTTTCGTGAAAGTTCACCTTAATCTCAAAAAGCTCTTCGGCATATGGTGTGTGCCTGGTGATGAAACTCCAAATCAAACAGAAATCGCTATGTGGGAAATAAAACCACCAAATCCTTGAATATTATTATTTAACATTAAAAGTAACCGTAGTAAATGGTGGTCTTATGACGAGAGTTTGGGTGTACCGGATATGGAGGCTGTAGAAACATTGTGAAATTAATCCGGTCAATGCCTTTAAAGATTAAATGTATACAAAGCGATCGAATCTACATGTCGAATGTTTTCATTGACATCTTAAAATTGCAGTTGAAATTCTGAAATAACATGTCAAAACCTGGAACTGAATACTTTGCTATGAAAATATATAAGGAAAAAATTACTTCCTTTATAAAATTGTTCATTTCATACTTTACAGGTGGAGGGTACCTTAAAAAGGAGGGTATATTAACTTTGTCATTCCGTTTGTAGCATCCTTAAATATTCGTCGTAGACCCCATAAAGTATATATATTCATAATCAGCATAAAATTCTAAGTCGATTTAACGATGTACGTCTCTCTCTGTCTGACTGTCTGTCTGTTGAAATCACGATACAGCCCATATTATTTGACGTAGAGTGTCAAAATCTAGCAGAACAATTTGAATTGTGTCTAGGATGTTTGGAATTGAAAATGAGATATATCGGTCCACGTTTTTATATCGTCTCCATGTAACGGTACCTCCCGATATTCGGTATTTTGATGATTTTTGCCTCATCTTTTTCACGGATTTGTTCTAGCTCCGGTGGCAAAACATTGTAGGTATAGGTCCACGATTTCGTATAGCCTTCATATAACGGTACCTCCCGATATTCGGTATTTTGATGGTTTTTGCCAAAATTGTGTCCACTGATTTGTCTGAAAATTGATATTTGTTGGTTATAATGGGTCGTAGTTCGTGTGGCGAAACATTGTATGTATAGGTCCACGTTTTTGCATAGGCACATTTCCCCATGAATATGTCTAAAAATTGGTATTTGTGGGTCATAATGGGTTCTAATGTTTCCTTTACCCTAAGGTGGAGGGTATTAAAAGTTTGGCTTAATGTTTTTTTACTTGTTCATTTTCCATTTTCATACAACAAGAATTTAGGCCCAAGAGCTTACTTTGAAATTCAGATTTTCCATATATTATTTTTATAAAATAACATTTTTAGCCGATATTTTTTAACAATTTTTCTTTAACAATTTAATGATGTTTTGAAACATGATAGACATGCCTTTATAACAAAAATTCAATCAATTCCAAAGACTTCAATCAGCTGTATCGAACGTATCAGCTGGCCTTGAACGTAGCAAAAAATTTGTTTACCATTCAATGAATAACCGTTCATTAAATGACTGTCCTTAAGAAATTTCGATGCTTTCCATTGACTTTGCAAACAAAAACTTAGCAAAGTTCAATGAACTTCCGAAAAAAGTACTATATAACTTTGACAATAAAACAGAGATTGTTTAAATTTCTTTTGATAACATTTTGCCTTGGGGAAAAGGCAGACTTTGAAATTCCTTTTTATGCTATGCTCTGCTTTGTACTACAGCTTTAAAATGTTATGTTTGACATATCTTCGTTGTCCCTTTTAAATATCCAACACATATTGTACAAAAGATGGAAACATAAAAGTTTTCGAAAAAAAGGTGCTGAATTCAAAAAAGGAACACAGTGTTAAGAAAGGTCGAACCGAGCGCTTTAAAAACTCCACCATGGGATAATTTAAATAGTGAAATTTAGAGTTTCAAAGGCTGTAAAAATATCGGCTATATCCAAAATAACAAATAATAGTATATTCAGTTAAAACATGAGGGCGGGACCTCCAAAATACCATTCCCTGTCTCCTCATTAGTATCTGTCTTCAAATTTATTCAATTTAACAAAATTGTGTCATTTCTGAGATTATATGTGAACAATTTTAAGTATAATTTTTTAACATTAATTTCTTTTTATCCCTATAATTCCTTATAACTTATCCTTTGTAATATAGCGGTATTCCAATCATCGGTTAACTAAAATTTCACTTCATTTCTTTTATTTATTAATTTACTTTTTTTGTTATTTCTGAGCTTTTTGGATCTTATTGATTATTTTTTGAAACATCCTCTTTCAAACATAACAACAAATATTCAACAAACCTCAACTTTCTAAAATGCTTGTAAATGCCCACAAAACGGGAACGTACTTTCTGATAATTGGATTATAAGCTTATGTGCCCCTTCACTTTTTATTAAGTTATTATTATGACCAGCCTCCCAGAATGTAATGGCTTTTACTTAACGTAGGGCTCATCTAATAATAGCGGCTAATTGATAAAATAAAGAAAATGTAGTCTTTCATGATAAAAATGTTGTATATGGTTAGGAATATGGGAGCTATAGCTATATCTGAACCGATTTCGATCAAATTTGGCATACTTATGCAGGCCTAATTTGGTTGTATGTGAAAATTCCATACTATTCGGGCTGATATTACACGTATGGTACACAATAAAAGCCAAATCGGACGAAGATATATATGGGAGCTATATCTTAGTTTTGACCGATTATCTCCAATTTGGTCCTTGGGCCAAGCAAATGATCTGTGCAAATTTTCATCTGGATCGGGCAATAAATGCGACCTGTACTTTCTTTACAAAAATAAATGGACAGACGGACGGACATGTATAAATCGTCTCAGAATGTGATTCTATGCAGATCATCAAAAGGAACTATCTTGTTTCCTTTTGCCTGTTACAAACAAATGCACAAAGACATAATACCCTGACCGCCTTGTGGTGTAGGGTATAAAAGCATTACAGTATTACAACTAATCTATATCTGTAGCAATTAAAAATAAATAATTATCAGTTTTGTTTTTTTTTTTTAATTATTGATAAAGAATTATTATTATTATTTGAACCTTATTGTTTTGAATTGCAGTATATTATTGATTAATAAAAATATAATTATAAAAATTCTGTGAAGATCTTAAAAACATCGAAAGTAGCCATACATTAGGGTCTATTCGACGACGTGGAACTGCATATGCAACTTTTGTATTAAGCAATTACAATATTCGAATGCGAAACTTGAAAAAATCTGTTTATAATGCAGCTATAATCATCAAAATACCTAATATAAAGAGGCACCATGGGGGTTCTAAAACGTGGACCTACATGGCCCATTTTCTGTCTTACGCTGTAGTATCCATTACGAACTTCCAATACACAATTTGAAATAATTCCGGTAAATAATGTCGCTAAAATCATCAAAATACCGAATATCGGGAGGCCCATTTTCAATACCAAAAGTCCTGCAGACATAATACACATTTAGGTAAATTTTTATAAACTTACTTGATTTCGTTCGGAAGATAGAGTGATTTCCATAGCCGGACGGACGGACATTGCTAAATCGACATAAAATTTTATTCTGATCAAGAATATATATTGTGTGTGAATTGTGGGGTCTAAAATATATATTTTGATGTGTTACAAACGGAATGACAAACTTAATATACCCTCCATACTATGGTGGAGAGTATAAAAACACACCATACAGGTTTAAGAATCTTCTATATCTATAAAAGAGGAAAATGTTTGTACGTTTGTTTGTTTGTTTGTTTGTTTGTTTGTTTGTAATTTATGGACTCGAAAACTGCTGAATAGATTTTTCTGAAAATTTCCATATATACTGCAACATCGCCTGAAAGTAACATAGGCTATATACATTTTTGAATTTCCACTTGGAACTGGAGATATAGCATCAGAATCGGAGGTACCTCCCAAAAATTTAGATTTTATATGCACATATCTATTGATCGGTTAAAGATACAGTCTACAAATTTGGAATGTGTAACGGAATTTGGAACAAAAATAAGTTTGCCAAATTATATTGTAATCGGTTGAGATTTGGATATAGCTCCCATATATATTTTCGACCGATTTCGTTCATTTGATGCCTCAAACACAATATGAATGTTCGATTCCAATGAAATTTGGAATATGTGACGGGATTTGATCCGAAAATAAATTTGTCAAATTATATTGAAATCGGTTCAGATTTGGATATAGCTCCCATATATATTTTCGGCCGATTTCAAGCATTTGATGCACCAAACACGCTATGTATCCCCAATTTCAATGAAATTTGAAACGAGTGATAGATTTTATCTAAAAAAATTTATTTCCCAAATTATATTGAAATCGGTTGAGATTTGGATATAGCTCCCATATATATTTTCGACCGATTTCGTTCATTTGATGCCTCAAACACAATATGAATGTTCGATTCCAATGAAATTTGGAATATGTGACGGGATTTGATCCGAAAATAAATTTGTCAAATTATATTGAAATCGGTTCAGATTTGGATATAGCTCCCATATATATTTTCGACCGATTTCATGTATTTGATGCACCAAACACGCTATGTATCTCTAATTTCAATGAAATTTGGAATGTGTAGCGGAAATTAAAACAAATATACAATTGTCAAATTATATTTAAATCGATTCAGATTTGGATATAGCTCTCATATATATTTTCGACCGATTTCATGTATTTTAGGCACCATACACGATATGTATGTTCGATTCCAAAGAAATTTGGAATATGTAACGGGATTTTGATTAGAAAATAAATTAGTCAAATTATATTAAAATCGGTTCAGATTTGGATATAGCTCCCATATATATTTTCCGCCGATTTCACATATTTGATGCACAAAACACGATACGTATTTCCGATTCCAATGAAATTCGGCATGAGTGGCTAAACTTGGTACAAAAATAAATTTGACAAATTATATTCAAATACGCTCAGATTTAATTATAGCTCCCATATATATACTCAGCCGATTTCACATATTTGATGCACCCAAAGCGAGAAAGACGAAATCTGGCACCAGAAAAAATTGCCAAATTTTATTGAAATCAGTTGAGGTTTGGGTATAGCTAACATATGTGTGGTTACAATAATAAATGTGACAAATTAATTGGAAATTAGTTAAGATTTGGATATAGCTCCCATATATATATATATATATTCTCGGCCGATTTCACGTATTTGACGCACCAATTTCAATGAAATATGAAAGGTGTGGCGGAATTTGGTAAAAGTAATATTTTTAAAATTATATTTAAATCGGATCAGATTGGGATATGATTTTAATAAGAACCATTGACCCACAACGCCTTAGGCTAACACTAAAAAACAACACAACAATTAATTTGAAATACGCTTATTACGGCGAAGTATGTTGCTATCTCGAATTCATTAATTGCAACAGAAATGCCACTCAACTTCAAACGATTGCAGTTTACTGCACGCTTGGTATTTGCTATGAAATAAATAAATCCGAAGGACAAACCCTTCGTGTATGTATGTCATGTTACTGTTTTTCTAATGGTTTTGTATATTTACGCATTAAAGTAGTGCAATAATTATACCCTACAACACTATGTGTTGGGGGTATTATAAGTTTGATTGGGCCAGAATTTATGTAACACCTCGAAATATTGATTTCCCATATAGGAAAGTATATATGGATCTTCCTAGCTCGCCGAGCTGAGTCGATCTAGCTATGTATGTCCGTCCGTCCGTCTGTCCGTCTGTCCATGTTAATTTGTAATCACGCTACAGGTCGCAATTATGGCCCGATCCTTACGAAATTTTACACGAAGGTGGGGTTAGGGTCAAAATAGAAGCCTATTTCTTTTGGAGATGATCGCCAAGTGTTTAGGGGTTGAAATGGACCAAATACTGAAAAAATTTCGGATTTTGCAGTAGCTATACAGGTCGCAATTATAGTCCAATCGACGCGGAATTTCGCATGTAGCTAGAGTTTAGGGCGGGGAAGAAGCCTACCAATTTGGGCGGTCATCGGTTAATATTTAGCGGGTAAAATAGACCATATCTTTTGTGTTGAAAAAATTCAAAATTTTTCATTAAACCGTGAATATTTTAAATCCCGGCGAAATCACAAAGCCATGACAAGATCACTTCTGTCCTTTACATTGATGTTAAGATCCAACAAATCGGATATATAGCAAAATATGTGCGATATATATGTCTATCAAAGAAGATATGCTTGAAAGATCTCTTATATGTCGAGAACGGCTGAACTGATTTCGACAGTTCTCATTAATTCAAAATGGCCTCTTGGCAGGAAAGAAAAAACGTCTAAAAAAATTGCATAAAAATATATCTCTAAAGATGAAAATATTGATTTTGTAATATTTTCTCATATTTTTTCAATTTTGTCATATTTTTGGCATATTTTAATTTTGAATTAAACATTTGGTAATATTTCTACAGCTAACAAAACTAAGTAGTTAGGATATCAGGATATCATATACAGATCGCCTTTATGGTCCGATCCTTATGAAATTTTGCATGGGGATAAGATGAGGGTCAGAATAGAAGCATACTCTTTTTGGAGATAATCACCATATATTTAGGGGTTCAAATGGACAAAAAAACTGCAAAATTGTCAGCAAGTCGTAATTATTGCCCGATCCTCACGCGCAATGGAATGGAGGTTACCGGACATTGCAAAAGCCAAATAGTTTTGGATGGCCATCCAAAAATATTCAATGTGTGAAATAGTTTGCCAACTTTTGTAGACAAAATACGAAAATATCCATTCCAGTGGCTTTTTGGAGAATTCACAAATACAGGAAAGACGCACTTCTGACTATTTCGTTAAGGCTGATTTCTTTGAAGAATATAGTCAAATGTCTGTATCTCATATAGATGCGTTTTAGTCAAAAACCAATAATAAATGTTAATCTTTTGCCACTTCTGAGAGATTATAGGTCTTTGGGAAAAATTGGTTCCAGATCTAGGAAGACCATTTACGTGCAACATCTAACAATAAATTGGAAACGAGCAAATTAGTTTAAGTTGCTATTATTCGAAAATTAGAGAACGAAACCTGATGGTTTGTCACAATATCTTGTGGAATTCTTTCGAGTATCTCGCCTATATAAACTGTATCATTTATTATAGTGTTGTAGGGTATTCAATGGTCGGCCCCGCTCGACTGTAGCCTTTGCTTACTTGTTTTTTTTTTTAATTATAAAATTTGTTTTTTTTTTTAACCAACATATATTCGTAAATAAAATTTTGAATAAAATAAAATAAAATCAAAAGGGGTAGCGAAGCGCACCGGGTTCAGCTAGTTATTATTAAAAACGTGTCGCTCTTATTGAGACATCGGAACTTAATTTAAATATATTATTTCCTGACGTTCATGATCTATTTATTTAGTTATTTTCCAATCCTATCAATAAATGAAGTATATTCTCTCTCCATGACATCTTTCGATAATATAGATAGGAGATACTTAATTGCCACGAACATGATTGTACAATCATGCTCTCGTAACTCTTTAAAAAGTGTGACATATCTATATACTGACATACATGCATACTTAGCTGATGAGACAATTTTAAATGGTGTCAATGTAATTATTATGCCTGAATGGTTTCAATTACCCAGAGACATGATGACACGGAAACATGTGCATTATGTAAATGTAATTAAACCTTACACACAGTAAAAATAATTTGAAAAAGTAGGAAAAACATGAAAACAAAATGAAAATCGTATTTAAAACGAAAGGTGATTGATTAACTGAAAGAATGACTCATCAACAACAAGGGGAAACATTATAACCTACAATATTAAAATTTTGCATGACATTCTTCCTTTATTCGAACAGATAAGATAAGGAAATTCATACTATTAGGGTGCAAAGGTAATTGAAAGTACACTCTTGTATAAAATAGAAATTCGCCCTCTAAGAATATGAAAAGTATAAACAAGGTAAGATTTTCGAAAATGGTTTTAGTTTTGAGACAGATCCTGCCTAGAACATTAAAATAATTCCTTCTAATAAAAGCACAATATCTTTCAAAAATAATTCGTGGCCCTTTGCTTTTTTATTTTCTGTTTTTATACCCTTCACCATTCATAGTATGGAAGGTGGTATATTTAGTTCGTTATTCCGTTTGTTACTCATAGAAAAATAATAATTGAAGACATAGCAAAGTATATATATATATATATATATATATATATATATATGTATATGGATGTTACAAATGGAATGAAAAAGTTTATATACCCTCCTTTCCAAGGTGGAGGATATAATAAGAATTAAAGACTAAAATTACGGACCGACAACGCGGACCGAGCCAGCTAGTGTATATATATATATATACACTATATATATATATATATATATATATATATATATATATATATATATATATATATATATTATTTGACGTAGAGCATCAAAATTTAGCAGAACAATTTGTATTGTGTATAGGATGGTTGGTATTGAAAATGATCTATCGGTTTGATAGATGACAATCCTTGAAGTATAAAATTGTCAACAGAGGTTCCCGTTTTGGTATGGCCCCATATAACGGCCTCATTCACTTTGTGGTTTTTTGATATGTTAACTTTGACTAAGTTAACCAAACCGTCTTTCTGGTATATGAAGTTTAAAGTGAAACACGCTTGAATTCAGATACTTTTATATACAAATGTTTCCTTTACCCTAAGGTGGATGATAATAATAGTTCTGCGCGGCCGAACTTATTTTTTTTACTTGTTTTTAAAGTAATATGTAGTATTTGTCATTGTATTTGTCATATTTGTCATTGCGCGTTGGAGAC
The DNA here is from genome assembly GCF_030504385.1 of Musca domestica. NCBI lineage: Eukaryota > Metazoa > Arthropoda > Insecta > Diptera > Muscidae > Musca > Musca domestica. The sequence goes on from NW_026712117.1 coordinate 2,296,614, forward strand.
CCCATAATGTCCATATCTTTTATCGTAGTATAATTCAAAGACGATTAAACAAATGTCCGGTTCCTTAAATCATACAAAACGTGATCATTTTTTGCAAGGATGGTTTCTTCCCAAATTACCAATTTTTGCCGAAATTAGTATGAAAATAAGGTTAAAATGTATGATATATTTGAAATCAGGTTGTATCCTTATCCGGGGGTTATGACCAATATCATGAACTGCAAAAGCGATTTAAGGTATCGTGAAAGTTTAGGAAGAATTTCTAAGAGAATAGAAATCCTTTTCCCTCTTCTTTTTTGCGCCCTTTATATTCGGTATTTCACTGATTTCAGTCCCAATGAATTTTGCATATTGAGTTCTCATTGGACGGATTATTGTCATGTGAAAGAAGTAGGTAGGTCCCCGTTTTGAAATGAGCCCCATAACGTTCTGACGGTTTTTTTTAAATGTGTTCGCATCTTCGAGCTGAAGCACGATGTAGATCCTAGAGTTGAAAGCTAAATTCTAATTTCAGACATGAAAGATCGCTATTTAACATCGTATTGCGTACCATTTCATTTTTGATATTATTCATTCAGAATTCAAAACAATAAAAAATACATACTTCTATATAGTTTTTAAATTGAAAAAATTTCACGCCAAAAGGATTTTTTCTTTTGTATTTTTATTGGCATATTTTACGCAATTTTTTCCCAAGATTCCATTCCGAAGTTGTATGAATTGTGAAAATCCGTCAAAAAGTTCTTGAGTTATAAGCATAGTAACTAATAAACAAATTTAAAAAGAAAAACTTCAACTTGTTCGCAGGTTTTTTTACAGCGAATGTTTAAAGGTCCTTAGGAAGTTTGGTCCTTACTATTATTTTGAATTTTGATTTAATTGAAAAAATGTTCACTATTTTTTCCCCCGATTTTAGAGGTTTTGCAATGCAATAGGCTCTTTTTTTGATTTTTTAGCAATTTTGAAAAAAAAATCAACTATTTAGGTCCGCCACTCCATAATTGTCGTCGCTTTATACTACCCAAAAAGACTACACATCATATTAAAATTCAATTAAAAAAAACGCTACAAATGTACATTCAAAAATAGTAAGTCAAAATGGAAAATAATCATGCAAAATAAAACATTACTATTGTACGTACACCTCAAAAGTCAAAATGAAAATTTTCAAATTGCACAAATTTACGCGATTTTTTTGGATTTTATCTATTTCTTCCAAGAGACAATTTCGATTTTGTGTGAATCGTTAAAATCAGATCAGCGGTTCTTGAGTTATAAGCGTAGCAATTAACACACATTTATTTGATATATATGGATAGATTAGAAGTATGCATGGTCAGTTCCTCAGCCCCCAAATAAATCCCTAGGGTTGGAGGGAACGTCAACAGTATCTCATGTAATAATTTTCAAGCCGATATCTTCATTATCTGGCAAATATAATTCTTTAAAAACCTTACTCGGGGTATGACGAACGTTTGTACAAAAAAATTATGCAAATCGGTCCAGCCGTTTTCAACTGATTCCTTTATCAATATATATATATATAGATATTTTTGATCAGCGTAAAAAAATCTAAGACGATTTAGCACAGATTAGTCTTTTGTCTGCAGGCAGGTCAAGTTCGAAGATGGGCTATATCGGTCCACGGTATCGTATAGCCCCTATATGACGGTAAAGGATTTCATTTTGAGTATTTTACCCCTGGTAAATATAGGTCCGCGATATCGTATATCAACCATATAACGGTACCTCACTATATTCGGTATTTTGATGATCTTAGAGACATTAGTGACAGGAGTTTTTCTAATTCATCGAAATTGTTTGAAATTTCGTATTTAAAGTTCCTAATAGAGAAAATTGTCTATACAGGTCCAGGTCTTCGTATAGCCCCGATATAACTGTACCTTCCTATATTCGGTATTTTGATGATTTTAGCTACATTATTCAGCGGATTTTTTTTTTTCAAGTTTCGTATTTGAATATTGTAATGGCTTATGACTAAAGTTGCCTATGTAGGTCCACGTCCACGGGAAATTCCACTTAGTATAAAATATAAGTAATATTTGAAAATATGTATGCACACAACATGTCAATTCCCACTGTCTCGCTGTCTCTTTGAATAATTGTTATTTTTTCTCAACATCTAACCCTGGTGGAAAATATGTTAATGAAATGTCACACACACTTGCATACCTAGTAGCTTGGAAAATTACTGTAAAAATGAAGAAAACTTCACAAAATTATTTTTGAGAAATTTAAAAGATAAAATATTTGTCTGAGAGATTTATATAACCGAATCATTTTTCTCTGTTTTTCACAATTCAATGGAAATGTGAATTTATTTATTTAGGACATATCGACTTGTATAATTTTTTTTTCAGCTCAATATTTTTCAAGAACGGTAACTTGTTATACAATGAATGGTAATGGTGATTGAGCATTTCTATACATCAGTTCGAAAGCAATTCGCAAACAGGGGTTATCTTGTTTGCTCTAAAAAACAATTAGGAAAGGTCCGTTCATGACGGAATATATTAAAATATTCAAAAAAATGAAAAACACTTTGGATATTTAATGGTGCTACCTGTAATCACTTTGTGTTTTAATTATTTAATCATAACAGATATGATGGTTATTGAGTGCGTACAACACAGTGTGGTTATAGAGAATTAAAATTTAAAAATTTATCTAAAAATTGGAAGTAGAGTTTTAACGAAACTGTTCCACCATGAACAGATCAGAATTTGTTCGTATTCGTACCAAAAAAAATTGAATTAATTCGACAATCGAAGCCTGGTAAGAGCCAGAAAATATAAAATACTAGCTGAACCCGGTGCGCTTCGCTACCCCTTTTGATTTTATATGCATTCAAAATTTTATTTACGAATATATGTTGGTTGAAAATATATATTGCACTACTTTAATGCGTAAATAACCAAAACCATTAGAAAAGCACTAACATGACATACATACACGAAGGGCTTGTCCTTCGGATTTATTTATTTCATAGCAAATACCAAGCGTGCAGTAAACTGCAATCTTTGAAGTTGAGTGGCATTTCTATTGCAATTAGTGAATTCGAGATAGCAACATACTTCGCCGTAATAAGCGTATTTCTAATAAATTGTTGTGTTGTTTTTTAGTGTTAACCTAAGGGTCAATGGTTCTTATTAAAATCATATCCCAATCTGATCTGGTTTAAATATAATTTTAAAAAGTTACTTTTACACCAAATTCCGCCACACCTTTCATATTTCATTGAAATTGGTGCGTCAAATATGTGAAATCGGCCGATAATATATATATATATATATATATGGGAGCTATATCCAAATCTTAACTAATTTCCAATTAATTTGTCACATTTATTATTGTAACCAAATTCCGCCACACATTTTGAATTTCATTGGTATCGGTCATATATATCATGTTTGGTGCATAACATGTATGAAATCTGATGAAACTGATTTCAATATAATTTGGCAATTTTTTCTGGTGCCAGATTTTGTCTCTCTCGCTTTGGGTGCATCAAATATGTGAAATCGGCTGAGTATATATGGGAGCTATAATCAAATCTGAGCGTATTTGAATATAATTTGTCAAATTTATTTTGTACCAAATTTAGCCACTCATGCCAAATTTCATTGGAATCGGAAATACGTATCGTGTTTTGTGCATCAAATATGTGAAATCGACGGAAAATATATATGGGAGCTATATCCAAATCTGAACCGATTTTAATATAATTTGACTAATTTATTTTCTAATCAAAATCCCGTCACATATTCCAAATTTCTTTGGAATCGAACATACATATCGTGTATGGTGCATAAAATAGATGAAATCGGTCGAAAATATATATGAGAGCTATATCCAAATCTGAACCGATTTAATATAATTTGACAAATGTATATTTGTTTTAATTTCCGCTACGCATTCCAAATTTCATTGAAATTAGAGATACATAGCGTGTTTGGTGCATCAAATACATGAAATCGGTCGAAAATATATATGGGAGCTATATCCAAATCTGAACCGATTTCAATTTAATTTGACCAATTCATTTTGGCTCCCGATTCCGTTACTTATTTTAAATTTCATTACAATTGGAAATACATATCATGTTTGGTCCACCATACATGAAATCGGCGGAAAATGTATATGGGAGCTATATCCAAATCTGAACCGATTTCAATATAATTTGTGAAATCAATTTTTTAGATAAATTCTATCACACGTTTCAAATTTCATTGAAATTGGGGATACATAGCGTGTTTGGTGCATCAAATGCTTGAAATCGGCCGAAAATATATATGGGAGCTATATCCAAATCTGAACCGATTTTAATATAATTTGACAAATTTATTTTCGGATTAAATCCCGTCACACATTCCAAATTTCATTGGAATCGAACATTCATATTGTGTTTGAGGCATCAAATAAACGAAATCGGTTGAAAATATATATGGGAGCTATATCCAAATCTGAACCGATTACAATATAATTTGGAAAACTTATTTTTGTTTCAAATTCCGTTACGTATTCCAAATTTGGAGACTGTATCTTCAACCAATCAATAGATATGTGCATATAAAATCTAAATTTTTGGGAGGTACCTCCGATTCTGATGCTATATCTCCAGTTCCAAGTGGAAATTCAAAAATGTATATAGCCTATGTTAATTTCAGGCGATGTTGCAGTATATATGGAAATTTTCAGGAAAATCTATTCAGCGATTTTCAAGTCCATAAATTACAAACAAACAAACAAACAAACAGACAAACATACAAACATTTTCCTCTTTTATAGATATAGATACTTCTAAAAATTACTAAATTATTAATTATTTTGGGGTCAGGAAATCCAGCTGAAACTTTGCACGAATGGCCCAAGGGCGAACCCTATTGAAATTGAAGATTATTGGTCAAAACTTAAACATAGCTTCCCAGCATCTAGAATTTGCTACATACAAAATTGAGCCTAGAAGGAAGTATTTAAAATGTTGTCAAAATATGTTCAGATATAGCTATAGTTCCCATTTATATTGTTCATCCGATTTGATATTTTTGTTTTTAACCGCCGTAATATTACTCCATAACAACGATATTCGGGAATATATCAAATACAGCTCAAAAATATCATTGCCACATTTCAACAAGATCGGATCAGATTTGGATATAGCTCTCATATATATTTTTATCTGATTTCAAGTTTATTGGGCACCAAATAGTTAAAATAAGTATGAATTGAATGGATTTTGGCACATACGACCGAATTCAGCCTAAAAGAATGTCTCCCATACATCTTCATTCGATTTTACGTTTATTGTGCATAATGTAATATAAGCTCAAATCACTTTAAAAGTATGTAAGAAGTTTCAATAAAATGGAACTGAACTCATTTCTCTTTTAAGAGTCTTACTTCTTCAAAACATGACATAGAATGTATTTATTCTACATATATCGGCTAAACTATTTTTTTAAAGATTTTTTGCTAAATTCCGTAATGTACAGTCTATTAATTCAAATTTTTCACAAATACGTTATTACAAACTTTATAGACTTTATATCCTTTTACACATAAAATTTTCTCACTTTACATATCGTATCCATTCAAATATTTCTTTAAATTCTCACGTTGTCAGTCAAAATATTTAAAGACTTTTTCATTGTACCCTTCACGGACATCCATCATATGTTGGTGGACATGTTCATAAACTGTAGCGATGCGCTGTTCTTCTTTTGGGACACATGATGAATAATGTTTTTTTCTGCGCAATTTTTTAATCCCAACTGTTTGTTGTTGTAGGGTTTTCAATAAATTCTTGTCTGCTCCACATCAATGCGGTTCCACATAACTGCAACATGTTCACACATAAAGTCAAAAAGTAGACAAGCGGATTTCATACCGACGATAAACGGCATGTGCAGATAATTTGCATGAAAGACAATTGGTAACATTTTGAACATGGTGAAGGGTGAAAATGTTACCAACTGTTATTTTACGTTTGTCATTTCATCAAAGAAAAATTTTGAGAAGGCTTCCAAATGTACGTCTTTGTGTCTGCCAATGGTAAGTACTCTAAAATATGAAGGAATCGAGCAAGAAGACTAAACATTTGGTCATAATCTCATTTTTTATACAATTTTTATACCCTATAATGTTTTGGGGTATTATAAGTTTGATTGGGCCAAAAATTATATAACACCTAGAAATAACGGTCCTGCACATAGGAATGTATTTATGGATCTTCCTATTTCGCGGCTGTCTATGTTAACTTGTAATCACGATACAGGTTGCAATTATGACCCGATCCTCACAAAATATACAATGAAAGTGGGGTTATGGTCGGAATAGAAACCTATTATTTTTGGAAATTAACCAAAAACAGGAAAATTTCTTGATTTTACTATTGCTCTACAGGCCACAATTATAGACCAATCGACGGACGAGTAAAAACAATTAAACTTAATTCCGGCCAAATCACAAATACATGAAAGGCTACTTCTGGTCGTTACATTGATGCTGATAGCCAAGATATCGAATATAGAGCAAAATAGGTACAATCTATATGTAAAACAAATTGATGTTAGTTATTCTACTAAAAAGTCAAGAAACGCTGAACTGATTTTCACAAATCTCATCAGTTCGGAATGGTCATTTGCCAGAAAAGGATTTAATCTAAGAAAATCGCCTAAAAATATGCCAATTAAAAATGTCAATATTAATACCCTACACCACATAGTGGTAAGGGTATTATGTCTTTGTGCATTTGTTTGTAACATGGAGAAGGAAGCGAGATAGACCCATAGTTAATTTTGAGGATCTCCATAGAATCACCTTCTGAATTGATTTATGCATGTCAGTCCGTCTGTCCGTCCATCCAAGGACGAACCCTATTGAAATTAGAGATTATCGGTAAAAATTTAGATATAGCTCCCATATATATCTTCGTCCGATTTGCCTTTTATTGTGCACCAAACGTTTAATATCTGCCCAAATAGTATGGAATTTTGCACATACAACCAAATTAGGCCTGAAAATAAGTATGCCAAATTTGATCGAAATCTGTTCATATATAGCTATAGCTCCCATTCATATTGTTCATCCGATTTCTTATTTTTGTCCTCCGCAGCCGTAATATGTACTCTGTAACAACAATATTTCGGGAAATATATCAAATGCAGCCCAGAAATACCTTTGCTAAATTTTATCGAGATCGGTTTAGATTTGGATATAGCTCCCATGTATAACTTCGTCCGATTTACCCTTCATTGAGTTTGGCACATGCGACCGAATTGAGCGAATAGAAGCTAGTATGCCAAATTTGATGAAGATCGGTTCAAAAATAGCTATAGCTCCCTTATATATTGTTCATCCGATTTCTTGTATTTGTTACATACAACCGTAATATGCAGTCCGTAACAACAATAGTCAGGGAAATATGTCAAATACAGCTGAGAAATATCTTTGCCAAAATTTTATCAAGATCGGTTCAGATTTGGATATCCCATATATATCCTTATCTGATTTCAAATTAATTTTGCACCAAATGGGCAACACAAGTCCGAATTTAAAAGATACAAATGCTTCGGCATATTTAGTCCTTTGAACATTAAATAATAATTATAATCATAGCGTGTATGATTAAATTTTCCCATAAAAACTTTTAATTTTTATGTGGAGCTCTACTAAATTAGCAAAGTGGTATAGGGTATCATAAAGTCGGTCCCGCCCGACTTTAGGACTTTCTTTACTGGTTTTTGTTCCATTTTTTCAAATTTGACATTTTTCTTTTTCTCAAGCTTTTTATACCCTACAACACTATGTGTTGGGGGTATTATAAGTTTGATTTGGCCAAAAATTATGTAACACCTCGAAATATTGGTTTCCCACATAAAAAAGTATATATGGATCTTCCTAGCTCGCCGAGCTGAGTCGATCTAGCTATGTATGTATGTCCGTCCGTCTGTCCGTCTGTCCATGTTAATTTGTAATCACTCTACAGGTCGCAATTATGGCCCGATCTTCACGAAATTTAGAATGTAGGTGGGGCTTGGACCAGAATAGAACCCTATTGCTTTTGGAGATGTTCGCCAAATGTTTAGGGTTTGAAATGGACCAAATACTGAAAAAATGTCGGATTTTGCAGTAGCTATACAGGTCGCAATTATAGACCAATCGACGCGAAATTTCGCATGTAGATAGAGTTTAGGGCGGGGAAGAAGCCTACTAATTTGGGTGGTCATCGGATAATAAAATAGACCATATCTTTTGTGTTGAAAAAAATCAAATTTTTTCATTAAACCGTGAATATTTTAAATCCCGGCGAAATCACAAAGCCATCACAAGGTTACTTCTGACCTTTACATTGATGTTATCCAACAAATCGGATATATAGCAAAATATGTGCGATATATATGTCTATCAAAGAAGATATGCTTGAAAGATCTCTTATATGTCGAGAACGGCTGAACTGATTTCGACAGTTCTCTTTAATTCAGAATGGCCTCTTGGCAGGAAAGAAAAAACGTCTAAAAAAATCGCATAAAAATATCTCTCTAAAGATGAAAATATTGATTTTGTAAAATTTTCTCATATTTTTTCAATTTTGTCATATTTTTGGCATATTTTCATTTTGAATTAAACATTTGGTAATATTTCTACAGCTAACAAAACTAAGTAGTTAGGATATCATATACAGATCTCATTTATGGCCGGATCCTTACGAAATTTTGCATGGGGATAAGATGAGGGTCAGAATAGAAGCCTACTCTTTTTGGAGATGATCGCCATATATTTAGGGGTTGAAATGGACCAAAAAAACTGCAAAATTGTCGGCAGGCCGTAATTATCGCCCGATCCCCACGCACATTTGAATGGATGGCCATCCAAAAATATTCAATGTGTGAAGGAGTTTGCCAACTTTTGTGGACTAAATACGAAAATGTCCATTTCAATGACTTTTTGGAGAATTCACAAATACAGGAAAGACGCACTTCTGACTATTTCGGTAACGCTGATTTCGTTGAAGAATATAGTCAAATGTCTGTATCTCATATAGATGCGTTTCAGTCAAAAACCAATAATAAATGTTAATCTTTTGCCACTTCTGAGAGATTATAGGTCTTTGGGAAATATTGGTTCCAGATCTAGGAAGACCATTTAATTACCAATAAATTGGAATTGAGCAAATTAGTTTATGTTGCTATTATTGGAAAATTAGAGAACGAAGCCTGATGGTTTTCTTTTATTATTTGTCACAATATCTTGTGGAATTCTTTCGAGTATCTCGCCTATATAAACTGTATGGTTTATTATAGTGTTATAGGGTATTCAACTGTCGGCCCCGCTCGACTGTAGCCTATGCTTACTTGTTTTTAATTTAATTTAAAAATTTGATTTGTTCATATTCTAAAGTTTTTTAACACCCCGGAACACTATGTTGAGGGTATTTGTTTATTTATAAACAGGTCGCAATTACCGTCCGATCCTTACGATATTTTGCTAACATTAGGGTCAGAATTTAAGCCCACTGTTTTTGAAGATGTACATTGAGAGGTTCAAAAGGGCAAAAAATCCTGATTTTGCAGTAGCTTTACAGATCACAATTGACAACCAATGGACACGGAATTTGGCATAAGAATTAGCACATTGGTCCAAGTTTTCGCATAAGCTCATATAACTGTATTTTCTGAAATTCAGGATTTTGTTAGATTTAAAAAAAATTGACTATATTGGCAGATTGTTGTCAGTGTTAGGTTTTAAACATTTTAATTCTTGCAAAAGTCAAAAAATTGTTCAACTCTTTTACGTATGAATGTGGCGATCCACAAAATGTAAGTAAGGGTATAGAATAAAATATGATAAATAATGATGCAAATTGTCTGCTTATGGTTTACACGTGCTGTAGCCCAGACACAAAGCTAAGTGCTATTATTTGTCATTTGTTCGTTTTGCATTACCACCTTGAAATGTCTGTCAAACATCTATTTTTGCTCAATCATTGTGGCTGTTGTTTGTAAATTATAACTGTGACCTTGGCAATATACATTGGTAAAAAATATATATATATATTCAAATATTGCGTCATTGACCGGTTAATAGAGTAACAATTCTATTTAAGTGGTAATATTTTGATGTGAAGGTCTACAAAACACGTATCGCAAAAAAAAGTCACCCCCATAGTGTATATCCATTCCTCATGTCCAAATCCACATTCATTTAAATCTTTTTAAAGCTGTAAAAAATGTCAATTTATATCCACATGTTTATATATCAACCAACAAGTAAAACATTCATATTTAAAGGGGATGCAAATGTTTGTCTGTCTACGTAAATATCAAGAGATTCAATGTCCTCTTTAATAGACAAAACCCACAAAAAATTGTCTTGAACAGAAAATATTATTCGAAATGGCTGACATTAGGGTCTGTCAAAACATCAATGCAAACCAGACAAAAACAAATAATGGTGGTTATTATACCCTACAACACTATGTGTTGGGGGTATTATAAGTTTGATTGAGCCAAAAATTATGTAACACCTCGAAATATTGGTTTCCCACATAGGAAAGTATATATGGATTCCTAGCTCGCCGAGCTAAGTCGATTTAGCTATGTATGTCTGTTAATTTGTAATCACTCTACAAGTCGCAATTATGGTCCGATCTTCACGAGATTTAGAATGGAGGTGGGGTCTGGACCAGAATAGAACCCTATTGCTTTTAGAGATGATCGCATAATATTTAGGGGTTGAAGTGGACCAAATACTGAAAAATTTCCTGATTTTGCAGTTGCTCTACAGGTCGCAGTTATATACCAATCGACGCAGAAGTTAGCATGGGGCTAGAGCTTAGGGCTGGCCAGAAGTCTTCGAATTTTGATGGTCATCGGGTAATACTTAGTGGGTGAAATAGACCATAGCATTTGTGTTAAATAAAAGTCAAATTTTTCATTAAACCGCGAATATTTGTAATCCCGGCGAAATCACAATAGATGAAGAGGTAAATTCTGATCGTTACGTAGATGCCGATAGTAAATATATCTGATATATATCGGGAAATATATACAACTAGCTGAACCCGGTGCGCTTCGCTACCCCTTTTGATTTTATATGCATTCAAAATTTTATTTACGAATATATGTTGGATAAAGAAAAACAAATTTAAAAACAAGTAAGCAAAGGCTACAGTCGAGCGGGGCCGACCGTTGAATACCCTACAACACTATAATAAACGATACAGTTTATATAGGCGAGAAACTCGAACGAATTCCACAAGATATTGTGACAAATAATAAAAGAAAACCATCTGGTTTCGTTCTCTAATTTTCAAATAATAGCAACTTAAACAAATTTGTTCATTTCCAATTTATTGTCAGATTTTGTACGTAAATGGTCTTCCTAGATCTGGAACCAATATTTCCCAAAGACCTATAATCTCTCAGAAGTGGCAAAAGATTAACATTTATCATTGGTTTTTGACTAAAACGCATCTATATGAGATACGAAATAGTCTTTCCTGTATTTGTGAATTCTCCAAAAAGTCACTGGAATGGACATTTTCGTATTTTGTCTACAAAACTTGGCAAACTCCTTCACACATTGAATATTTTTGGATGGTCATCCAAAACTGCTTGGCTTTTGCAATGTGCGGTAACCCCCATTCAAATGTGCATGAGGACCGGGCGATAATTACGATCTGCTGACAATTTTGCAGTTTTTTGGTCCATTTCAACCCCTAAATATATGACGATCATCTCCAAAAAGATTAGGCTTCTACTCTGACCCTCATCTTATCCCCATGCAAAATTTCGTAAGGATCGGACCATAAATGCGATCTGTATATGATATCCTGATATCCTAACTACTTAGTTTTGTTAGCTGTAGAAATATTACCAAATGTTTAATTCAAAATGAAAATATGCCAAAAATATGACAAAATTGAAAAAAATATGAGAAAATGTTAGAAAATCAATATTTTCATCTTTAGAGAGATATTTTTATGCGATTTTTTAGACGTTTTTTCTTTCCTGCCAAGAGGCCATTCTGAAGTAATGAGAACTGTCGAAATCAGTTCAGCCGTTCTCGACATATAAGAGATCTTTCAAGGATATCTTCTTTGATTGACATATATATCGCACATATTTTGCTGTATATCCGATTTGATGGATGTTAACATGAATGTAAAGATCAGAAGTAACCTTGTCATGGCTTTTGATTTCGCCGGGATTTAAAATATTCGCGGTTTAATGAAAAATTTTGAATTTTTTCAATACAAAAGATATGGTCTATTTTACCCGCTAAATATTATCCGATGACCACCCAAATTGGTAGGCTTCTTCCCCGCCCTAAACTCTAGCTACATGCGCAATTCCGCGTCGATTGGTCTATAATTGCGACCTGTAGAGCAACTGCAAAATCAGGAATTTTTTCAGTTTTTGGTCCATTTCAACCCCTAAATATTATGCGATCATCTCCAAAAGAAATAGGGTTCTATTCTGGCCTTAACCCCACCTACATTCTAAATTTCGTGAAGATCGGGCCATAATTGCGACCTGTAGAGTGATTACAAATTAACATGGACAGACGGACAGACGGACGGATGGACATACATAGCTAGATCGACTCAGCTCGGCGAGCTAGGAAGATCCACATATACTTTCCTATATGGGAAATCAATATTTCGAGGTGTTACATAAATTCTGGCCCAATCAAACTTATAATACCCCCAACACATAGTGTTGTAGGGTATAATTAAAAAAAAAAATATTGCACTAATTTAATGCGTTAATAAACAAAATCATTACAAAAGCAGTAACATGACATGCATACACGAAGGGTTTGTCCTTTGGATTTATTTATTTCATAGCAAATACCAAGCGTGCAGGAAACTGCAATTTTTATACCCTACAACACTATGTGTTGGGGGTATTATAAGTTTGATTGGGCCAGAATTTATGTAACACCTCGAAATATTGGTTTCCCATATAGGAAAGTATATATGGATCTTCCTAGCTCGCCGAACTGGGTCGATCTAGCTATGTATGTCCGTCCGTCCGTCTGTCCGTCTGTCCATGTTAATTTGTAATCACTCTACAGGTCGCAATTATTGTCCGATCTTCACGAAATTTAAAATGGAGGTGGGGTTAGGATCAGAATAGAAGCCTATTTCTTTTGGAGATGATCGCCAAATGTTTAGGGGTTGAAATGGACCCAATACTGAAAAAATATCGGATTTTGCAGTAGCTATACAGGTCGCAATTATAGACCAATCGACGCGGAATTTCGTATGTAGCTAGAGTTTAGGGCGGGGAAGAAGCCTACCAATTTGGGTCATCCGCATTAAACCGCGAATATTTTATGTCCCGGGGAAATCAAAAAGCCATGACAAGGTTACTTCTGATCTTTACATTGATGTTAACATCCAACAAATCACATATATAGCAAAATATGTGCGATATATATGTTTATCAAAGAAGATATGCTTGAAAGATCTCTTATATGTCGAGAACGGCTGAACTGATTTCGACAGTTCTCATTAATTCAGAATGGCCTCTTGACAGGAAAGAAAAAACGTCTAAACAATCGCATAAAAATATCTTTCTAAAGATGAAAATATTGATTTTGTAAATTTTTCTCATATTTTTTTAGTTTTGTCATATTTTTGACATATTTTCATTTTGAATTAAACATTTGATAAAAATTTCTACAGCTAACAAAACTAAGTAGTTGAGATATCAGGATATCACATACAAATCGCATTTATGGCCCGATCCTTACGAAATTTTGCATGGGTATAAGATGAGGGTCAGAATAGAAGCCTACTCTTTTTTGGAGATGATCGCAATATATTTAGGGGTTGAAATGGACCAAAAAACTGCAAAATTGTCAGCAGGTCGTAATTATTGCCCGATCCTCACGCACATTTGAATGGGGGTTACCGGACATTGCAAAAGCCAAGCAGTTTTGATTGGCCAGCCAAAAATATTCAATGTGTGAAATAGTTTGCCAATTTTTGTAGACAAAATACGAAAATGTCCATTCCAGTGACTCTTTGGAGAATTCAGAAATACAGGAAAGACGCACTTCTGACTATTTCGTTAAAGCCGATTTCGTTGAAGAATATAGTCAAATGTCTGTATCTCATATAGATGCGTTACAGCCAAAAACCAATAATAAATGTTAATCTTTTGAAACTTCTGAGAGATTATAGGTCTTTGGTAAATATTGGTTCCAGATCTACGAAGACCATTTACGTGCAACATCTTCCAATAAATTGGATATGAGCAAATTAGTTAAAGTTGCTATTATTCGAAAATTAGAGAACGAAACCTGATGGTTTTTTTATTATTTGTCACAATATCACAGTATCGTTTATTATAGTGTTGTAGGGTATTCAACGGTCGGCCTCGCTCGACTGTAGCCTTTGCTTACTTGTTTTAAGTAGAGTGGTTTTTCTATCGCAATTAGTGAATTCGAGATAGCAACATACTTCGCCGTAATAAGCGTATTTCAAATAAATTGTTGTGTTGTTTTTTAGTGTTAGCCTAAGGCGTTGTGGGTCAATGGTTCTTATTAAAATCCTATCCCAATCTGATCCGATTTAAATATAATTTCAAAAAAAATACTTTTACTCCAAACTCCGCCACACCTTTCATATTTCATTGAAATTGGTGCGTCAAATATGTGAAATCGGCCGAGAATATATATATATATATATATATATATATATATATATATATATATATATATATATATATATATATATATATATATATATATATATATATATATATATATATATATATATGGGAGCTATATCCAAATCCTAACTAATTTCCAATTATTTTGTTACATTTATTATTGTAAGCAAATTTCGCCACTCATTCTGAATTTCATTGGTATCGGTCATATATATCATGTTTGGTGCATAACATGTATGAAATCGGCCGAAATATATATGTTAGCTATACCCAAACCTCAACTTATTTCAATATAATTTGGCAATTTTTTCTGGTGTCAGATTTTGTCTCTCTCGCTTTGGGTGCATCAAATATGTGAAATCGGCTGAGTATATACATGGGAGATATAATCAAATCTGAGCGAATTTGAATATAATTTGTCAAAATTATTTTTGTACCAAATTTAGTCACTCATGGCGAATTTCATTGGATTCGGAAATACGTATCGTGTTTTGTGCATTAAATATGTGAAATCTGAACCGATTTTAATTTGACAAATTTATTTTTGTTCCAAATTCCGTTACGCATTCCAAATTTTAAGACTGTATCTGTAATCGATCAATAGATATGTGCATATGAAATCTAAATTTTTGGGAGGTACCTCCGATTCTGACGCTATATCTCCAGTTCCAAGTGGAATTTCAAAAATATATATAGCCTATGTTACTTTCAGGCGATGTTTCAGTATACATGGCAATTTTCAGGAAAATCTGTTCAGCGGTTTTCGAGTCCATAAATTATAAACAAACAAACAAACAAACATACAAACATTTTCCTCTTTATATATATAGACAACAATATGTGTTGGGGTATTATAAGTTTGATTGGGCCAAAAATTATGTAACACCTCGAAATATTGGCTCAATCAAACTTATAATACCCCAACACATATTGTTGTCTATATCTATAAAAGAGGAAAATGTTTGTTTGTTTGTTTGTTTGTAATTTATATATATAGCTGAGCTGAGTCGATCTAACTATGTATGTCCGTCCGTCCGTCTGTCATGTTATTTTGTAATCACTCTACAGGTCGCAATTATGGCCCGATCTTCATGAAATTTAGAATGGAGGTGGGGCTACGGCCAGCATATAAGCCTATTACTTTTGGAGATGATAGGAAAAAAATTCCTGATTTTACATTTGCTCTTCATGTCGCAATTATAGACCAATCGACGCGGAAGTTAGCATGGGCTGGGCAGAAGACTTCCAATTTTGATAGTCATCGAGTAATATTTAGTGAGTGAAATAGACCATTAAACAGCGAATAATTTATTCCCTGCAAAATCACAAATTGACGAACAGGTCAATTCTGACCGTTACTTAGATGCAGATAGTAAATATATCGGATATATAGCGAAATAGGGTAAGTGTACCAATAGTCGGCACTTTTAGGATTTTCGCGTTTTTAATCGCTCATCATTCTGAGTGGAACTTTTCAATTATTACAAAGTTAATTTATTGAAATTCGAAATTTTGTATAGTTTTTGCAATAATAAATAAAGTTTTAATAATTTTTTATTGAATTTCACAAATTTGTAGTTTTATTAAAACAATGCTTTTTTGCCAGTAGTGTTTCATGTTTCAACAGTCGGCATACCATTTTTTTTTGTAAGAATAATTAATAATAATAATAAATTAATTCATTAAAATATAATATTTTTGTTTAGTTAAACTGTTTCGACGTCTTTATTGTACTTTTCTTAAGAATATGGATTGTTGAGGACCTTCACAGACAAAAATTTAATTTTTGTTAAAATAAATCATCTTTTC
Source organism: Musca domestica (assembly GCF_030504385.1). NCBI lineage: Eukaryota > Metazoa > Arthropoda > Insecta > Diptera > Muscidae > Musca > Musca domestica. The sequence continues at coordinate 2,313,128 of NW_026712117.1, forward strand.
TTAGCGAAATTGTATACAAAGATAGCTGACAATATATTTGAGGTAAACAAAATACATTTAGTTACAATAGTTTCATTTATTTGGCTTAAAATAAAAAGTGCTGACTACTGGGACATGCCGAACTTAGGCACACTTACCCTATTTCTCGGATTACAATGATATTTTGTCAAAATCAGATTATGCTTAGATAGAATTATTTCACCTAAAATTCTAATATAAACGTATATTTAATGGTTCAGAATATCATATACTTCTTCTCTCCCTTTTTGTCCCTTCTTTAGTGACTCACAACAATGGCTGCGTTGCAATATTTTTAAATAAATTAAAAACGAAAATATTATTTTTTATTACCAATAATATTTAAATAATTCAATAATTTATTGTATTTACATTTTAAATGTTAAGCAGAATTAAAATTGACAGATTAAATACAAATTAATGGTTGGCTATGGAATTATATTTAAAAACAAAATTATAGGATTACAACTAATATACATCTATATCAATTTAAATTCGGTAAATTAAAAATTTGATATAAAACCACAAGTCTATTACATAGCCATGGAAACCAAAACTGATTTAAACCTTAATATTTTGAATTGCAGTGTGTTATTGATTAATTACAATATAATTATAAAAATCAAGAATTCAGCATACGAATTTAAATATGTTATCCAAACGAACCACTCTTATTAAGACGTCGGATCTTCATTAAAATGTTTTATTTCCAGATATCCACAATCTAATAAAGGATTTTTTTTAATATTTTCAATTTTAATACTGAATATTTGACTGAAAGTGTTAAAGCTAGTGTTATATCTTATGTGCATGATAAATTATTTTTAGCTGAACAAAAATCAATAAAAAATTATACCCTCTATAGTCCATCATTTAAAAATATTGATAGATACATACTTAACTGCGATGGACATGATTGTGCAATCGTGCTCTCGTAACTCGGTGAAAAGGGTGACATGTTTATCTGCTGACATACATACATGAATACTTAGTTGATGAGGCAACGTTAAATGGTGTTAATGTAATTATTATGCATGAATGGTGTCAATTACCTGGGGACATGATGACACAAAAACATGTTGCATTATGTAAATGTAATTAAAGATTACACACACTCAAAATAATTTGTATATATGGGAAAATCTGAAGCCATCTCGATAATATTTGGCAAAGATATTTCTGAGCTGTATTTGATATATTTCCCTGAATATCGTTGTTACGGTGTGCATATTACGGCTGTGGGTAACAACTATAACAAATCGTATGAACAGTATATATGGGAGCAATAGTTATATCTGAACCGATCTTCACCAAATTTGACATACTAGCTTCTAGACTCAAGTGCCGAATTCCATCCCATTTGGACAAATATTAGACGTTTGGTGCACAATAAAAGGTAAATCAGACGAAGTTATTTATGGGAGCTAGATCCAAACCTGAATCGATCTCGATAAAATTTAGGTAATGTATTTCTGAGCTGTATTTCATATATTTCCCCAAATATTGTTGTTACAGAGTGCATATTACGGCAGCGGAGGACAAAAATAACAAATCGGATGAACAATATATATGGGAGCTATAGCTATATCTGAACCAATTTCGATCAAATTTGGCATACTTATTTTTAGGTTCAATATGATCGTACGTGCAAAATTCCATAGTATTCGGACTGATATTACACGTTTGGTGCACAATAAAAAGCAAATCGGACGAAGATATATATGGGAGCTATATCTAAATTTTGACCGATTACCTCCAATTTAAATAGGGTTCGTCCTTGGGCCAAGCAAATGATCTATGCAAATTTTTATCTGGATCGGGCAATAAATGCGACCTGTACTTTGTTCACAAAAATACATGGACAGACGGACGGACGGATATGCATAAATCGACTCAGAATGTGATTCTATGCAGATCATAAAAAGGAACTATGGGTCTATCTCGTTTCCTTTTGCCTGTTACAAACAAATGCACAAAGACATAATAACCTGACCACCTTGTGGTGTAGGGTATAAAAATATGTATTGAAGCAAAGGATGTACCGGACGTAGATGTTTATCGAAGCTATATAAGAATCCTAACCTATCTTGACAAAATTTGGCAGAGGTATTTTCGAGCTGTATTTGATTTCCCGTATCAAATATCAAATCAGATGAAACATACAGGGTGAAATGAAAAAAACTGCAGCCAATTTCAGGCTGCTGTCATTTCTAAGACACTCGTCCGACAGCTGTTAATATTATTCCAGTGACAGCTCATTATATTGTTTACAAGCGTACAAAAGCATTTTGAGAATTTTCCAGAAAAAAAGTATTCGTGATATTTTTATTATATTTGGCTGGAAAACAACAAGTGGCTATCGTTAGAACATTCCAACATTTAAATGTGAATAAATCTTTTGTGTCTCGTACCATCGGTCGTTACCGTGATGCTGTTATCGTAGCCCGACGTCAAGGAAGTGGACGGAAGAAAACATCAGCAGAAATGCTTCGAAAAGTAAAAAAGCGACATGATCGAAACCCGCGTCGCAGTGGCCGAAAAATGGCTCGTGACCTGAACATTTCATTCCATATCCATTCGCAAATATTGAAAAATGAGCTCGTTGTAAAGCCATTGAAATTCCTAAAAGTCCAAAAACTTACAGCGATATCTGAACCGATTTCGATAAAATTTGGCATATTTATTTTCAGGTTGTATATGCAAAATTCCATACTATTCGGGCTGATAATACAAGTTTGGTGCACAATAAATGGCAAATCGGACGAAGATATATATGGGAGCTATATCTAAATTTTTACCGATTATCTCCAATTTCATTAGGGTTCGTCCATGGGCCAAACAAATGATTTGTGCAAAATTTCATCTCAATCGGATAATAAATGCGACCTGCATTTTGTTCACAAGAATACATGGACAGACGGACTGACATGAATAAATCAACTCAGAAAGTGATTCTAGCGAGATCCTCAAGAGTAACTATGGGTCCATCTCGCTTCCTTTTCCATGTTACAAACAAATGCACAAAGACATAATACCCTTACCACTATGTGGTGTAGGGTATAAAATCGAATATCATATTTAAAGCGGAAGGTGACGGATTAACTGAGCGAAAGACTTGTCAACGCCAAGGAGAAAAGGCAGAAGTTAGAATCTCAAAATTTAGCATGAAGTTCTTACATTATTCGAACAGCTAAGATAAGGAAATGCATACTATTAGGGTACAAAGGTATTTGAAAGTACACTTCTGTATAAATAGAAATTCCTTCTCTAAGGATATGAAAAGTACCAACAAGGTACGTTTTTGAACGTTTTTTCGGTTTTGGCAGAGAACTTTTAATTTTGAGACAGATCCTGGCTAAAACATTGAAATAAATCCTTTCTAATAAAATCACAATATCTCTCAAAAAATTATTCATGAACTTTTGCTTCGTCCTGATTAGACGTTCATACATATTAATTACATGATCAGCAATGTTTGACATAATTCTTATTCTTGGAAGGTAGAGAAACAAAGAAAAGGACAGAGGAGAGAAACATTTGTTACACCAAAATGCAGTGAAACTAGATCAACAACTATGACAACAACAATGAAACTAGCGGTCTGCATTCATTGCATCAACCTCTGCTTGCTAGAAGTCTCAGCATAATTCAGTTTTGGTGGATTTCCATGTCATTCCTTTAGTTATGATTTCCTGTTGGTATGCGTTATTTGACTATTACTCCATGTTGTTATACTACACTTTCAATACAATTTTTTTAAATTTCAAAAACAAAATATTTATTTGTCAACCTACGTTGGGGCTGGCGGTCTGAAGGATTTATATCACCTAACCATTTTACATAATTCAACGGAAAACGCGGAATTATTTATTTAGAACATTTTGACTTAAATTGATTTTGTTTTTCAACTCAATATTTTTCGAGATCTGTTACTTTTTATATTATGAACGATTGAATATTTGAATAATCCAATTCTTAAACAGTTCGCAAATAGGTTTTATGTTTTTTGGTCTAAAAAACAATTAGGATAGGCTCGTAGGCGAAGAAGAGGGTAATTTAAATTTGCATAGAAACATTTTGAGTTTGTGCTACACTAGAGAAAATTACTCACAATCGAACAATGAAGGTCGCATATTTTGCTTACAAAAATACATGGGCGGACGAACGGACATTCATAAATACATACATCGTTAGTAGAATCCATAATTTTTACCGAAAAATCTTGTTAAAAATGTTCTTTAAACAATCCACGGTTATTGTAGAGAATACCTCGTAAAAAGTATTCTAAAATGTACTTTTTAAAAAATCTGAAATTTTCCCCCATTAAAACATTATTCTTAAAACAATATAATCGGAATTTGCGAAGTTTGGGAGAGTAAAAAGCAGAATTAGCATTTTATAATTTTTGGAAATTTTGATCAAATTTTCATACTTGATATGACATTATAAAAATATTTGAAAGATCGAAAATTGAACTGATTTAAGTACTAACATAACGTGTTATGAGTTTTTTTCTTGATAATTGTAATTTTAATTAATTTTAATTATTCAACATTTGTCAACATTGTAAATTTTTCACTTAAATATTTTCACTTATGAAGTTTGATCTATATCAGGTAATCCCTCTTCGCTTTATGTTAGATACAAAATTTATTTCTGAAAGTTTGGATGTACCAGAAATAGAAATATAAAATAGAATTTATTCACTTGACCTACTACAGACAAAAAAATTTTAAATTGGGGAATTTTGAGCAAAATCGAACTCAGAGTTTACGCTTCATGAGAGTTGTTTTGTTAAAGCGCATATCGTTAAACTGTACTAGAAAGGCTAGGTCTATGTTGCGCATATTCCAACCTGACCTAAGTGCGGTATAAAGTGTGTTATTGTTATTATATTTATAAATATGTATATGAGATAGACAATTTTTTGTTTAAAGTTTTAAGCATTTTTGGGGGTGATACCAGAAGATTTTGATTTGATTTCTATCTTAGTTTGATGATTGAACGGAATCGGACTCTCTATCCAATTTCTTCAATGAGACATAGGGTCTTAAACCATTTTCTACTTTATATAGATATACAGCGGAAGATATAATGCGGTGGATCTTAAACCATGTGTGGGTCTTGAACATCATAAAAATGCGGCCCTTAAAAATTTTATTAATTATATATTTTAAGGTTTTTAGCTAATATTCTTAAAATCTACTTCGATTTGGTCCTAATTACAGTTTTATTGAGATGTGGTTTTTTGATTTATGGAGCCTAAAACGGCGTATTCCAGTTTAATTATTTAATTTAAATTCGATTAAAGTTCGAATCAATTTTTCACTTAACATATTTTTTATTGAATAGCTGACAAAACATCATTGGTTAAACTATTTATATTTAATGATTTTTTTTAATAAATTTCCAAGCTGACTTTTTATTGTTTTACTCTTTCTTCAAATACATTCAATTTCTCTTGAAAATTCCCTTTTCCATACAGATATCTTTTTAAATTTACACAAAATATTTAAAAACTGTTTCATTGTACCCTTTCACGGGCATCCATCATATGTTCGTGGACATGTTCATAAACTGTTGTGTTACGAAGTTCACCTTTTGGGACACATGATGAATAACGTTTTTTTTTCGCAGTTTTTTTAATCCGAAATGTTTGTTGTTTTTGTAGGTTTTATCAATAAATTCTTGTCTGTTCCACATCAATGCATTGTACGGTTTTACAGAACAGCAAAATGTTCACACATAAAGTCGAAAAGTAGACAAGCGGATTGAAATTGAAATGAAATTTGCATGAAAAACAATTGGTAACATTTTGTATATGGTGAGGGATGAAAATGTTACCAATTGTTATCTTGAGTTGGTCACTCCAATTGTAACTCCCCTGCAAGACTTTTTTCAACTGTTGAGAAAATCGTTAGTTATAAATGCATTATTCTACAACTAACTACAAATTAGTTGAAAAGTCATCTGGTGATCAAAAAGCAAAGTAACCACTACTGGTTGATATTCAGATGACTTTTCAACTAATTTGAAGTTAGTTGTAGAATAATGCATTTACTAACTAACTTACCAGCGGGGCATTTTTCAACCAGTTGAGAAAATCGTTAGTTGTAAATGCATTTTTCTACAACTAACTTCAAATTGGTTGAAAAGTCATCTGGATATCAACCACTTCAATCACCAAAACGAAAATAAATTCAAAAACAAAAAATGATTGGTTATATCAAACTACTTTGCAATAATTCGCATAATACATTTCCAAAAATACTTCGATATAAATGCAACGTACAATAATACAAGCTAGTGCTGCTAACCTTAATACACAAGTACATATGATTAGGAAAACAGTGCAGCCAGGGTATCTGAAAATCGCTTCTCCTTCAAATAGAAAATAAAAACAAATTTGATTAACAAAAAAAATGAATAAATAAATAAAAAATAAAAAAAAAATCTTTTTGAACTTTTTTAACATATTTTTCAACTGACTAAAAATTGGCTTAAAAGTAATTGGTTTATAGTTAGTTTAAAAGTAACTAGATTATATTTAGTTTCAAAGTAATGCAGGAATGGACAATTGTCCACTTGTAGTTGGTATTTTTTTTTAATTTCAAATTAGTTTTAAACCAATTTATTTCCCTTCAGGGTCATAAAATCATTTTTAAGACCCTTCAAACATTCAATCAGCGAATAATTTTAATAATATGTCCACATGCACATCTGTGTGTCCACCAATGGTAATCACTTTAATTTATGAAGAACTCGAGCAAGGAGAGTTCTCCTCCACCATAGTATGGAGGGTATATTAAGTTTGTCATTCCGTTTGTAACACCTCGAAACATACATTTTACACCCCACAAAGTACATATATTCTTGATCAGCATAAAATTCTACTTCTATTTAGGGATGTCCTTCCGTCTGTCCGTCTGTGTAAATCACTCTAGGTTCCCAACGAAATTAAGTAGGTTGATCAATCTTTACTCAAATGTGTAATTCGTATACAGGATATTTCGCATTGAAAATGGGCTATATAAGTCCACGTTTAGTTATAGCCCCCATATAACTATACCTCCCGATATTCGAAATTCTGATGATTTTAGCGACATTTCAAAATTTATATTGATAGTTCGTAATGGGTACTCCAGCTTGTGATGAAAATTTGGCTATGCAGGTCCAGGTCTTCTATAGCCGCATATATTGGTACCTCCCTATATTCGGTATTTTGATTATTGATTTCAACGGAATGGTTTCGAATTTAAATTCCTAATTGGAATAAACTTTAGTTTATGACCGAAAAACGGGTCAGGTCTTTGAATAGCCCTCATTTAATGGTATAATATTCAGTACATATAATGGTGTATATTTGGTATTTTGCTGATTTCATTATTCACAGGAATTGTTTCCAATTTCGTATTTGCACTTCGTAATGGTGTTCTACAGCCTGTGACAGAATTGCCTATACAGGTCCACATCATAGTATAGAACCCAAAATAACGATTACTCCTTATATTCGGGTTTTTAACGGATTACATTTTTTCGTTCCAAACGGTGGAGGGTATTCAAAGTTCGACCCGGCCCAGCCGACCCACACCACATAGTGGTAATTATACCCTACACCACGTAGTGGTAAGGGTGTTATGTCTTTTGCATTTGTTTGTAACATGGAGAACGAAGCAAGATAGACCCATAGTTACTTTTGAGGATCTTCATAGAATCACTTTCATAGATGTTAGTTCGTCCGTCCGTCGCTCTGTCCATGGACTCTTGTGAACAAAATGAAGGTCGCATTTATTATCCGACAGAGATGAAATATTCCAAATAATATTTGTTTGTCCCAAAGACAAACTCTATTGAAATTGGTGAGAATCGGTTCAAATTTCGATATAGCTCCCATATACATATATCTTCAACTGATTTTGGATTAATTGTGCACCAAATGGCTAATATAAGTCCAAATGACCTGTACTTTGGTACATCCGACCGAATTCAGTCTAGCCCAGAAATACTTCTGCCAAAAAAAAAACTTTCTTTCTTACCTAAAGTTCACAAGGAGCAGCAATCCCTATGGCAAAAAGGTCAATATTACTTCAAGTTTTCTTATAAGTTCATATAACGGTGTTTTATAATATTCGGAATATTGATAAATGTTGTGAGATTTTTAAAAAAATACTGTATTGGCAGATTGTTGGCAATGGCAATTTTTATACCCTACAACACTATGTGTTGGGGGTATTATAAGTTTGATTGGGCCAGAATTTATGTAACACCTCGAAATATTGGTTTCCCATATAGGAAAGTATATATGGATCTTCCTAGCTCGCCGAGCTGAGTCGATCTAGCTATGTATGTCCGTCCGTCCGTCTGTCCGTCTGTCCGTCTGTCCATGTTAATTTGTAATCACTCTACAGGTCGCAATTATGGCCCGATCTTCACGAAATTTAGAATGTAGGTGGGGTTAAGGCCAGAATAGAACCCTATTCTTTTGGAGATGATCGCATAATATTTAGGGGTTGAAATGGACCAAAAACTGAAAAAATTCCTGATTTTGCAGTTGCTCTACAGGTCGCAATTATAGACCAATCGACGCGGAATTGCGCATGTAGCTAGAGTTTAGGGCGGGGAAGAAGCCTACCAATTTGGGTGGTCATCGGATAATATTTAGCGGGTAAAATAGACCATATCTTTTGTATTGAAAAAATTCAAAATTTTTCATTAAACCGCGAATATTTTAAATCCCGGCGAAATCAAAAGCCATGACAAGGTTACTTCTGATCTTTACATTCATGTTAACATCCATCAAATCGGATATATAGCAAAATATGTGCGATATATATGTCAATCAAAGAAGATATCCTTGAAAGATCTCTTATATGTCGAGAACGGCTGAACTGATTTCGACAGTTCTCATTACTTCAGAATGGCCTCTTGGCAGGAAAGAAAAAACGTCTAAAAATCGCATAAAAATATCTCTCTAAAGATGAAAATATTGATTTTCTAACATTTTCTCATATTTTTTTCAATTTTGTCATATTTTTGGCATATTTTCATTTTGAATTAAATATTTGGTAATATTTCTACAGCTAACAAAACTAAGTAGTTAGGATATCAGGATATCATATACAGATCGCATTTATGGCCCGATCCTTACGAAATTTTTCATGGTGATAAGATGAGGGTCAGAATATAGGTTATCGAATGAATGGGGGTTACCGGGCATTGCAAAAGCCAAGCAGTTTTGGATGGCTATCCAAAAATATTCAATGTGTGAAATAGTTTGCCAACTTTTGTAGCCAAAATACGAAAATGTCCATTACGGTGATTTCTTGGAGAATTCACAAATACAGGAAAGACGCACTTCTGACTATTTCGTTAACGCTGATTTCTTTGAAGAATATAATCAAATGTCTGTATCTCATATAGATGCGTTTCAGTCAAAAACCAATAATAAATGTTAATCTTATGCCACTTCTGAGAGATGATAGGTCTTTGGGTAATATTGGTTCCAGATCTAGGAAGTCCATTTACGTGCAACATCTACCAATAAATTGGAAATGAGCAAATTAGTTTAAGTTGCTATTATTCGAAAATCAGAGAACGAAACCTGATGGTTTTCTTTTATTATTTGTCACAATATCTTGTGGAATTCTTTCGAGTATCTCGCCTATATAAACTGTATCGTTTATTGTAGTGTTGTAGGGTATTCAACGGTCGGCCCCGCTCGACTGTAGCCTTTGCTTACTTGTTATTCATTGAAAAGTAAAAAATTGTTCAACTCTTTTACGTATGAATGTGGCGATCCACAAAATGTAAGTAAGGGTATAGAATAAAATATGATAAATAATGATGCAAATTGTCTGCTTATGGTTTACACGTGCTGTAGCCCAGACACAAAGCTAAGTGCTATTATTTGTCATTTGTTTGTTTTGCATTACCACCTTGAAATGTCTGTCAAACATCTCATTTTGCTCAATCATTGTGGCTGTTGTTTGTAAATCATAACTGTGACCTTGGCAATATACATTGGTAAAAAATATATTCTACTATGGCGTCAGTGACCAGATAATAGAATAACGGTTCCATTTAAGTGGTAATATTTCGATGTGAAGCTCTACAAAACATGTATCGCAAAAAAAATCACCCTCACTAGAATAAATCCATACTTTTGGCCCCCATCCACATTGGGGCAGGGCCTCTAGAAATGTCGTTAATTTATAAACCATATGCAATCTTTCTAAGGACTTTTATTGAAGAGGTTGTGAAAATTGTAAATAATATTTCTCTTTAATTTTGTCTCATATGTGGATTAGAATAAGAAATCGTTCAATTTTACGCATTTTAATCTTTTTAAGGCTGTAAAAATGTTAATGCATATCCACATGTTTATATATCAGCCAACAAGTAAAATCTACATATTTAAAGGGAATGCAAAAGTTTGGCTGTTTACGTAAATATAAACAGAATCAATATCCTCTTTAACAGATAAACCCCATAAAAATTGTCATGAACCGAAAATATTATTCGAACTGACACTGAACTGGCTGACATTAGTTTAGTATAAGGTCTCTCAAAACATCAATGCAAACCAGACAAAAACAAATAATGGTGGTTATTTTCTGTTACAAATGTGTGGTTTGTATAATTGTCATAATAATATGTCTGAAAACGCAAATGCGGTTAATGCCTCAAACTGAACAAAAAAACTGAAAAATTAATCGCTGATTATTCAGGAGAGATATATTTTTAATTCTACGTCAATTAATATAAACATTATCAAAACCTTAAATCGGGTGATACTGTTAAATGAGCATGTACGTGGATCCCTTTAAATGTTGGAGTCATTAACACAGACGGATGGATGAAAAATATTTACTTTGGAGTGGTTTATAAAATTATTTCCATGAGTTACAAACGTTGTAGCTCCGTTTATTAGGGTACAGGGTTGCCCATATTCGACGGACCTTTGGGCCCATTCCAATCGACGAGGCTTGTCCGCAGGCAACATTCTTTGAGTCAATTGAATTTTGTACGGGAACAAATGCAAATCAATGCGAATAATCCGTTGTAAAGTGGACCGAGCCATGCCCAACTGCTGAGAACGGCGTTTTTGGGATGTTCTTGGGGACCTCTCAACACTGGCTCGTACGGCAGCGATATTCTCGGCCGTTCACCTTGGTCGACTTTGATATGGCCTCTTCGGATTAGAAAGAGCCTTACCAGTCGAACATTTTTCGTATAAACGCTTTATGGTGTTCTTAGAAGGCGCACTTCTCACATTTTTTAATGTTTTAAAAGCACGTTGAGTTTTCACAATTGAGTTCTTCTGTTAAATGTAAATTTCAACTATTTCAGAGCGCTCGCGTGGCGTGTATTGGTTCATGGTAAAAATCTGCTTGGACTGACGCTTCAAACGCGGTATGTCATTAAGCGATGTGACATCTCTGTCAAAAGTTATGGCGTTGCGTTGTATATGCCCTTTAATCAGTAGACGTATATTAGGTATCTCATTTGTTTGTAAGAATCTATAAATTATATATTTTAACCGGGACATAATTCTAAGAGCATTTTCGAATATCCGTTTGTGGTAATAATAATTTTAGTGAGTCTACAAGTCAATTTTACTGGTTAATATGGGTCAATGATAATGATTTAAATGGTATATATGGTTCCCGTTATTATACCCTACAACACTATGTGTTGGGGGTATTATAAGTTTGATTGGGCCAGAATTTATGTAACACCTCGAAATATTGGTTTCCCATATAGGAAAGTATATATGGATCTTCCTAGCTCGCCGAGCTGAGTCGATCTAGCTATGTATGTCCGTCCGTCCGTCTGTCCGTCTGTCCATGTTAATTTGTAATCACTCTACAGGTCGCAATTATGGCCCGATCTTCACGAAATTTAGAATGTAGGTGGGGTTAAGGCCAGAATAGAACCCTATTTCTTTTGGAGATGATCGCATAATATTTAGGGGTTGAAATGGACCAAAAACTGAAAAAATTCCTGATTTTGCAGTTGCTCTACAGGTCGCAATTATAGACCAATCGACGCGGAATTGCGCATGTAGCTAGAGTTTAGGGCGGGGAAGAAGCCTACCAATTTGGGTGGTCATCGGATAATATTTAGCGGGTAAAATAGACCATATCTTTTGTATTGAAAAAATTCAAAATTTTTCATTAAACCGCGAATATTTTAAATCCCGGCGAAATCAAAAGCCATGACAAGGTTACTTCTGATCTTTACATTCATGTTAACATCCATCAAATCGGATATATAGCAAAATATGTGCGATATATATGTCAATCAAAGAAGATATCCTTGAAAGATCTCTTATATGTCGAGAACGGCTGAACTGATTTCGACAGTTCTCATTACTTCAGAATGGCCTCTTGGCAGGAAAGAAAAAACGTCTAAAAAATCGCATAAAAATATCTCTCTAAAGATGAAAATATTGATTTTCTAACATTTTCTCATATTTTTTTCAATTTTGTCATATTTTTGGCATATTTTCATTTTGAATTAAATATTTGGTAATATTTCTACAGCTAACAAAACTAAGTAGTTAGGATATCAGGATATCATATACAGATCGCATTTATGGCCCGATCCTTACGAAATTTTTCATGGTGATAAGATGAGGGTCAGAATATAGGTTATCGAATGAATGGGGGTTACCGGGCATTGCAAAAGCCAAGCAGTTTTGGATGGCTATCCAAAAATATTCAATGTGTGAAATAGTTTGCCAACTTTTGTAGCCAAAATACGAAAATGTCCATTACGGTGATTTCTTGGAGAATTCACAAATACAGGAAAGACGCACTTCTGACTATTTCGTTAACGCTGATTTCTTTGAAGAATATAATCAAATGTCTGTATCTCATATAGATGCGTTTCAGTCAAAAACCAATAATAAATGTTAATCTTATGCCACTTCTGAGAGATGATAGGTCTTTGGGTAATATTGGTTCCAGATCTAGGAAGTCCATTTACGTGCAACATCTACCAATAAATTGGAAATGAGCAAATTAGTTTAAGTTGCTATTATTCGAAAATCAGAGAACGAAACCTGATGGTTTTCTTTTATTATTTGTCACAATATCTTGTGGAATTCTTTCGAGTATCTCGCCTATATAAACTGTATCGTTTATTGTAGTGTTGTAGGGTATTCAACGGTCGGCCCCGCTCGACTGTAGCCTTTGCTTACTTGTTAGGTATATTAAAGGTTTTTTTCAAATATAACAATAAGGGCAATTGTATGGAGGGTATATTAAATTTGACATTCCGTTTGTAACACCTCGAAATATACATTCATGATCTGCATAAAATTCTATGTCGATTCTTTGTCCGTCCGTCTATCCGTCTGTGGAAATCACACTAGCTTCCGAACGAAATGAAGAAAGTTTATAAAAATGTACTCAAATGTGTATTATATCTGCAGGACTTTTGGTATTAAATTGTGTCAAAATTGGTATTTATAGTTCGTAATGGATACTACAGTCTAAGACAGAAAATGAGATTTAGAAGGTTTCCATAACAATAAAATTGCCTATAATTTTGTTCCCTCTCTTATATAACACTGCCGGGCAAACGAAGGAAATGGCATATGAGAGCTCCCAGCTAGCATTTGGAAGTGACTTTTTCAAAAAATTATTAACTGACTTGTTTGATCGAAAAACGACTCGAAAATGATTCTCTCTAATGAGTAAAAATAGATCAATTTAATATACAACAACAAAATGTAGGGGAATCGCAAATCAATCATTGAGATGTACAAAATGTGACTATTTTTCCGTTATTTATTATCGTATTGCGATCATCTAGAGATTGAAAAATGATTAGTCTTAAAAAGAGCTTGCAGCTGTTTGAACAGTGATCAAAATTATGTATTTTTGGATCATATTTTGCACAGATGAGTGCATAAATGCTGCTTCTTTTGTTATGCAAGGGTCATTTTGTTTCTGGACTGACTATCGAAAAGTTGAATTATTGTTTATTTATAAAAAGTACGTGGCAAAAGTGTATAATATTAAAGAGTGAAAAAATATGAAAAAGTGCACGTTTATCTCTTTGTTTATTTATTAATTTTTATAAAGAAAATGTCAGCAAGTTGAATTACAAAAATAGAAAAGGCTAATTTACGATGGCAAAAAAGAAGTAAAACTGAATATGAAACAAATGAACAAAATGTCCATAAACGTGAGTTGGTGCAGAAATGAGATAGAACTCGACTTGTAAGTATAGAAAATTGGGTATTTGATTTGTTAATTCACTACTTTATAAACTATTAATGCATATATAATTTTTTCATAATCTAATTCCAGATAAATTAGCCTGCCAATACAGCTGGAAGGGGACAGGGTAAATCTGAGTGCAGAAAAGTGTTAGTTATTTTTTTAATTGTTTTTCAATTTTTTTTTTCATTTTTTTATTTAATTTTTTCCAATATTTTTTACAATTGCATTTATTGAAATTACTGTACAAATTATAATCATAAAATCTGAATTATTTTTACTTTAAATAAATTTTTATATGAACATATATAAACAAATTTTTTTACGGTACATCCGTATATTTAGAAATCACGTACGTGATTCGTAGAATCGTAAACACTCATAAAATAGTCATAAATGACTCGAATTTAAGACAAAGGGGACTCAAAAATGAATATACATATGAGTGATATATGACACTTAAAAGACTAATAAATTACTCACTTAAGACTCATAAATGATCAAAAAATGACTTAA